>NW_028270363.1:90000-100000 GCF_037043375.1 Chiloscyllium plagiosum | reverse complement strand
CCACATCCTTCCTGGCAACACCCAAGGGAACCAAGGCCACTCGCGTCTCTCGCCTTTCATTTTCGACACGAGCGCCTGTGGAGGGACGGCCGGATACAACGTGGGGATTGCCCGCCCTCCAGTCGTTTCAAGAGACCTCTGCCCCCGGCCTCTGACTGAGTTGCACAAACCTTGGTGTGCTCAGGCAAGGGTCAGACCACATCCTTCCTGGCAACACACAAGGGAAGCAAGGCCACTCGCCTCTCTCGCCTTCAATTTCGGCACGAGCGCCTGTGGAGGGACGGCCGGATTCAACGTGGGGATTGCCCGCCCTCCAGTCGTTTCAAGAGACCTCTGCCCCCGGCCTCTGACTGAGTTGCACAAACCTTGGTGTGCTCAGGCAAGGGTCAGACCACATCCTTCCTGGCAACACACAAGGGAAGCAAGGCCACTCGCCTCTCTCGCCTTCAATTTCGGCACGAGCGCCTGTGGAGGGACGGCCGGATTCAACGTGGGGATTGCCCGCCCTCCAGTCGTTTCAAGAGACCTCTGCCCCGGCCTCTGACCGAGTTGCAAAAACCTGGGTGTGCTCAGGCAAGGGTCAGCCCGCATCCTTCCTGGCAACACCCAAAGGGAACCAAGGCCACTCACGTCTCTCTCGCCTTTCATTTTCGACACGAGCGCCTGTGGAGGGACGTCCGGATTCAACGTGGGGATGGCCCGTCCTCCAATCGTGTCAAGAGACCTCCGCCTTCGGCCTCTGACCGACTTGCACAAACCTGGGTGACGAGCACCGCAGGGCGGCAGAGCCGTCGCACTTGGCCGGGTGGCAGCGGGAAGGACCAGCCTATTCACAATAGCGGCCACCCACTCCCAGAGCCGGTCGTGCGGCACCCGAGGCCGACCCTCGACTCGTAAGAGGCTTTAACGTGTGCTCAGGC
Source organism: Chiloscyllium plagiosum (assembly GCF_037043375.1). NCBI lineage: Eukaryota > Metazoa > Chordata > Chondrichthyes > Orectolobiformes > Hemiscylliidae > Chiloscyllium > Chiloscyllium plagiosum. The sequence continues at coordinate 99,080 of NW_028270363.1, read as the reverse complement.
AAGGGTCAGCCCACACCCTTCCTGGCGGCACCCAAGGGATCCAGGCCACTCGCGTCTCTCGCCTTCGTTTTGGACACGAGCGCCTGTGGACGGACGGCCGGAGTCAACGTGGGGATGGCCCGTCCTCCAATCGTGTCAAGAGACCCCCCGCACCGGCCTCTGACCGAGTTCCCCAAACCTGGGTGACGAGCAGCGCAGGGCGGCAGAGCCGTCGCACTTGGCCGGATGGCAGCGGGAAGGACCAGCCTATTCACAATAGCGGCCACCCACTCCCAGAGCCGGTCGTGCGGCGCCCGAGGCCGACCCTCGACTCGTAAGAGGCTTTACAGTGTGCTCAGGCAAGGGCCAGCCTACACCCTTCCTGGCGGCACCCAAGGGATCCAGGCCACTCGCGTCTCTCGCCTTCATTTTGGACACGAGCGCCTGTGGACGGACGGCCGGAGTCAACGTGGGGGTGGCCCGTCCTCCAATCGTGTCAAGAGACCCCCGCACCGGCCTCTGACCGAGTTCCCCAAACCTGGGTGACGAGCACCGCAGGGCGGCAGCGCCGTCGCACTTGGCCGGATGGCAGCGGGAAGGACCAGCCTATACACAATAGCGGCCACCCACTCCCAGAGCCGGTCGTGCGGCGCCCGAGGCCGTCCCTCGACTCGTAAGGGGCTTTAACGTGTGCTCAGGCAAGGGTCAGCCCACACCCTTCCTGGCGGCACCCAAGGGATCCAGGCCACTCGCGTCTCTCGCCTTCATTTTGGACACGAGCGCCTGTGGAGGGACGGCCGGAGTCAACGTGGGGATGGCCCGTCCTCCAATCGTGTCAAGAGACCCCCCGCACCGGCCTCTGACCGAGTTCCCCAAACCTGGGTGACGAGCACCGCAGGGCGGCAGAGCCGTCGCACTTGGCCGGATGGCAGCGGGAAGGACCAGCCTATTCACAATAGCGGCCACCCACTCCCAGAGCCGGTCGTGCGGCGCCCGAGGCCGGCCCTCGACTCGTAAGAGGCTTTAACGTGTGCTCAGGCAAGGGTCAGCCCACACCCTTCCTGGCGGCACCCAAGGGATCCAGGCCACTCGCGTCTCTCGCCTTCATTTTGGACACGAGCGCCTGTGGAGGGACGGCCGGAGTCAACGTGGGGATGGCCCGTCCTCCAATCGTGTCAAGAGACCCCCCGCCACGGCCTCTGACCGAGTTCCCCAAACCTGGGTGACGAGCAGCGCAGGGCGGCAGAGCCGTCGCACTTGGCCGGATGGCAGCAGGAAGGACCAGCCTATTCACAATAGCGGCCACCCACTCCCAGAGCCGGTCGTGCGGCGCCCGAGGCCGGCCCTCGACTCGTAAGAGGCTTTACGGAGTGCTCAGGCAAGGGTCAGCCCGCACCCTTCCTGGCAGCACCCAAGGGAACCAGGCCACTCGCGTCTCTCGCCTTCATTTTGGACACGAGCGCCTGTGGACGGACGGCCGGAGTCAACGTGGGGATGGCCCGTCCTCCAATCGTGTCAAGAGACCCCCCGCCACAGCCTCTGACCGAGTTCCCCAAACCTGGGTGACGAGCACCGCAGGGCGGCAGAGCCGTCGCACTTGGCCGGGTGGCAGCGGGAAGGACCAGCCTATTCACAATAGCGGCCACCCACTCCCAGAGCCGGTCGTGCGGCGCCCGAGGCCGGCCCTCGACTCGTAAGAGGCTTTAGGGAGTGCTCAGGCAAGGGTCAGCCCGCATCCTTCCTGGCAGCACCCAAGGGAACCAGGCCACTCGCGTCTCTCGCCTTCATTTTGGACACGAGCGCCTGTGGAGGGACGGCCGGAGTCAACGTGGGGATTGCCCGCCCTCCAATCGTGTCAAGAGACCTCCACACAGGTCTCTGACCGACTCTTAGAACAGACAGGGAGAGTTTGGCAATTCTGTCAAAAAATTGACAAAGTGTCAAAAATTCGACTTCCAAGAGCTCTCCAGCATGCACTCATACCCGCCATTAGAGTGCTATGCCCGTGGAACCGTTTTTCGGATGCCTTTCAAAAAGGTCCCGCGCCGCCATTTTGTTCTAAAAATCGTGTTCCCAGAAATCTCCGGGTACCCCGCCAACCTCACTGTGTAACAAATGCAAGTGGCACTGAATGGGTCTGAATTTCAAATTTGACTGCATCGCTCTGGAACTCGATCCCCGCAAAACCGTTTGGATTTTTCCCGCTCGGGACTTCCGCGACAGACAAAGTTAAAGTTTTCGGGCTGCAGACACAAAATGACAGTTGGCCATTTGCCGGGCTCAATTCACACAGTTCCTGCGGCACTTCGGAACACATGTTCGGCGCGAGTTTGTGAATCTTTCCCGATGCTTCGGCACTTTCCTCCGCTGACACTTAGAATATTTTTCACACTTTGCTGAAAAATTTTCTAAGTGTTTTTTCCTAAGTTTTTCTGGTTACTGATTTATTATTTTTGATCATTTTTCTAAGTTTTTCTGGTTACTCATTTCTCATTTTCGGGCATTTTTCTAAGTTTTTCTAGTTACTGATTTCTTCTTTTTGGGCATTTTTCTAAGTTTTTCTGGTTACTCATTTCTCATTTTCGGGCATTTTTCTAAGTTTTTCTAGTTACTGATTTCTTCTTTTTGGGCATTTTTCTAAGTTTTTCTGGTTACTCATTTCTTCTTTTTGGGCATTTTTCTAAGTTTTTCTGGTTACTCATTTCTTCTTTTTGGGCATTTTTCTAAGTTTTTCTGGTTACTCATTTCTCATTTTCGGGCATTTTTCTAAGTTTTTCTAGTTACTGATTTCTTCTTTTTGGGCATTTTTCTAAGTTTTTCTGGTTACTCATTTCTTCTTTTTGGGCATTTTTCTAAGTTTTTCTGGTTACTCATTTCTTCTTTTTGGGCATTTTTCTAAGTTTTTCTGGTTACTCATTTCTCATTTTCGGGCATTTTTCTAAGTTTTTCTAGTTACTGATTTCTTCTTTTTGGGCATTTTTCTAAGTTTTTCTAGTTACTGATTTCTTCTTTTTGGGCATTTTTCTAAGTTTTTCTGGTTACTCATTTCTTATTTTTGGGCATTTTTCTAAGTTTTTCTAGTTACTGATTTCTTCTTTTTGGGCATTTTTCTAAGTTTTTCTGGTTACTCATTTCTTCTTTTTGGGCATTTTTCTAAGTTTTTCTGGTTACTCATTTCTTCTTTTTGGGCATTTTTCTAAGTTTTTCTGGTTACTCATTTCTCATTTTCGGGCATTTTTCTAAGTTTTTCTAGTTACTGATTTCTTCTTTTTGGGCATTTTTCTAAGTTTTTCTGGTTACTCATTTCTTATTTTTGGGCATTTTTCTAAGTTTTTCTAGTTACTGATTTCTTCTTTTTGGGCATTTTTCTAAGTTTTTCTGGTTACTCATTTCTTCTTTTTGGGCATTTTTCTAAGTTTTTCTGGTTACTCATTTCTTCTTTTTGGGCATTTTTCTAAGTTTTTCTGGTTACTCATTTCTCATTTTCGGGCATTTTTCTAAGTTTTTCTAGTTACTGATTTCTTCTTTTTGGGCATTTTTCTAAGTTTTTCTGGTTACTCATTTCTTATTTTTGGGCATTTTTCTAAGTTTTTCTAGTTACTGATTTCTTCTTTTTGGGCATTTTTCTAAGTTTTTCTGGTTACTCATTTCTCATTTTCGGGCATTTTTCTAAGTTTTTCTAGTTACTGATTTCTTCTTTTTGGGCATTTTTCTAAGTTTTTCTGGTTACTCATTTCTTCTTTTTGGGCATTTTTCTAAGTTTTTCTGGTTACTCATTTCTTCTTTTTGGGCATTTTTCTAAGTTTTTCTGGTTACTCATTTCTCATTTTCGGGCATTTTTCTAAGTTTTTCTGGTTACTGATTTCTTCTTTTTGGGCATTTTTTCTAAGTTTTTCTGGTTACTGATTTCCCAACGTTGGAAATGCATGAAACTCGGCCTGAACACGGTGGCAGGGTCCGCTCTCGAAGGCGAGACCTTCGGCAGAACCACCGGGTCAAATCCGGCCGGGCTAGCCGGCCTCGAGCACTCAAAGTCGGTATGAGCAGTCAAGTTCGCTCCCATCACAGTTTGGACCCTAAAAAATCTAAGTGTCACTGGTTACTGATTTGTACTGACTCGAAAAAATTCTAAGTGTCGTTGGTTACTGATTTGTAACCACCGGGTCAAATCCGGCCGGGCTAGCCGGCCTCGAGCACTCAAAGTCGGTATGAGCAGTCAAGTTCGCTCCCATCACAGTCTGGACCCTAAAAAATTCTAAGTGTCACTGGTGACTGATTTGTACTGACTGAATAAAATTCTAAGTGTCGTTGGTTACTGATTTGTAACCACCGGGTCAAATCCGGCCGGGCTAGCCGGCCTCGAGCACTCAAAGTCGGTATGAGCAGTCAAGTTCGCTCCCATCACAGTCTGGACCCTAAAAAATTCTAAGTGTCACTGGTTACTGATTTGTACTGATTCAAAAAAATTCTAAGTGTCGATGGTTACTGATTTGTACTGACTGAAATAAATTCTAAGTGACGTTGTTTACTGATTTGTAACCACCGGGTCAAATCCGGCTGGTCTAGCCGGCCCCGAGCACTCAAAGTCGGTATGAGCAGTCAGGTTCGCTCCCATCACAGTTTGGACCACTTGCCGACTTGGGAAATGCACGAAAATCGGCCCCAACGCGGGGGCCGGTCCGCTCTCAAAGTCGAGACCTTCGGCTGAACCACCGGGTCAAATCCGGCCGGGCTAGCCGGCCTCGAGCACTCAAAGTCGGTATGAGCAGTCAAGTTCGCTCCCATCACAGTTTGGACCACTTGCCGACTTGGGAAATGCATGAAAATCGGCCCGAACGCGGGGGCCGGTCCGCTCTCAAAGTCGAGACCTTCGGCTGAACCACCGGGTCAAATCCGGCCGGGCTAGCCGGCCTCGAGCACTCAAAGTCGGTATGAGCAGTCAAGTTCGCTCCCAGCACAGTTTGGACCCTAAATAATCTAAGTGTCACTGGTTACTGATTTGTACTGACTCAAAAAAATTCTAAGTGTCACTGGTTACTGATTTGTACTGACTGGAAAAAATTCTAAGTGTCACTGGTTACTGATTTGTAACCACCGGGTCAAATCCGGCTGGGCTAGCCGGCCTCGAGCACTCAAAGTCGGTATGAGCAGTCAAGTTCGCTCCCATCACAGTTTGGACCCTAAAAATTCTAAGTGTCACTGGTTACTGATTTGTACTGACTCAAAAAAATTCTAAGTGTCACTGGTTACTGATTTGTACTGACTGGAAAAAATTCTAAGTGTCGTTGGTTACTGATTTGTACTGCATCAAAAAAATTCTAAGTGTCACTGGTTACTGATTTGTACTGACTCTAAAAAATTCTAAGTGTCCTTGGTTACTGATTTGTACTGCATCAAAAAAATTCTAAGTGTCGTTGGTTACTGATTTGTACTGCATCAAAAAAATTCTAAGTGTCACTGGTTACTGATTTGTACTGACTCAAAAAAATTCTAAGTGTCGTTGGTTACTGATTTGTACTGCCTCAAAAAAATTCTAAGTGTCGTTGGTTACTGATTTGTACTGCCTCAAAAAAATTCTAAGTGTTCTTGGTTACTGATTTGTACTGACTGGAAAAAATTCTAATTGTCACTGGTTACTGATTTGTACTGAGCCTAAAAAATTCTAAGTGTCACTGGTTACTGATTTGTACTGCCTCAAAAAAATTCTAAGTGTCCTTGGTTACTGATTTGTACTGCATCAAAAAAATTCTAAGTGTCGTTGGTTACTGATTTGTACTGACTGGAAAAAATTCTAAGTGTCACTGGTTACTGATTTGTACTGCCTCAAAAAAATTCTAAGTGTCACTGGTTACTGATTTGTACTGCCTCAAAAAAATTCTAAGTGTTCTTGGTTACTGATTTGTACTGACTGGAAAAAATTCTAAGTGTCACTGGTTACTGATTTGTACTGCCTCAAAAAAATTCTAAGTGTCACTGGTTACTGATTTGTACTGCCTCAAAAAAATTCTAAGTGTCGTTGGTTACTGATTTGTACTGACTGGAAAAAATTCTAAGTGTCACTGGTTACTGATTTGTACTGCCTCAAAAAAATTCTAAGTGTCACTGGTTACTGATTTGTACTGACTCTAAAAAATTCTAAGTGTCCTTGGTTACTGATTTGTACTGCATCAAAAAAATTCTAAGTGTCGTTGGTTACTGATTTGTACTGCATCAAAAAAATTCTAAGTGTCACTGGTTACTGATTTGTACTGACTCAAAAAAATTCTAAGTGTCGTTGGTTACTGATTTGTACTGCCTCAAAAAAATTCTAAGTGTCCTTGGTTACTGATTTGTACTGACTGGAAAAAATTCTAAGTGTCGTTGGTTACTGATTTGTACTGAGCCTAAAAAATTCTAAGTGTCGTTGGTTACTGATTTGTACTGCCTCTAAAAAATTCTAAGTGTCCTTGGTTACTGATTTGTAACCACCGGGTCAAATCCGGCCGGGCTAGCCGGCCCCGAGCACTCAAAGTCGGTATGAGCAGTCAAGTTCGCTCCCATCACAGTTTGGACCCTAAAAAAAGTCTAAGTGTCACTGGTTACTGATTTGTACTGAGCCTAAAAAATTCTAAGTGTCACTGGTTACTGATTTGTACTGCCTCAAAAAAATTCTAAGTGTCGTCGGTTACTGATTTGTAACCACCGGGTCAAATCCGGCCGGGCTAGCCGGCCCCGAGCACTCAAAGTCGGTATGAGCAGTCAAGTTCGCTCCCATCACAGTTTGGACCCTAAAAAAAGTCTAAGTGTCACTGGTTACTGATTTGTACTGAGCCTAAAAAATTCTAAGTGTCACTGGTTACTGATTTGTACTGCCTCAAAAAAATTCTAAGTGTCGTTGGTTACTGATTTGTAACCACCGGGTCAAATCCGGCTGGGCTAGCCGGCCTCGAGCACTCAAAGTCGGTATGAGCAGTCAAGTTCGCTCCCATCACAGTTTGGACCCTAAAAAAGTCTAAGTGTCACGGGTTACTGATTTGTACTGACTGAATAAAACTCTAAGTGTCGTTGGTTACTGATTGGTACTGACTGAAATAAATTCTAAGTGACGTTGTTTACTGATTTGTAACCACCGGGTCAAATCCGGCCGGGCTAGCCGGCCTCGAGCACTCAAAGTCGGTATGAGCAGTCAAGTTCGCTCCCATCACAGTTTGGACCCTAAAAAAGTCTAAGTGTCACGGGTTACTGATTGGTACTGACTGAAATAAATTCTAAGTGACGTTGTTTACTGATTTGTAACCACCGGGTCAAATTCGGCCGGGCTAGCCGGCCTCGAGCACTCAAAGTCGGTATGAGCAGTCAAGTTCGCTCCCATCACAGTTTGGACCACTTGCCGACTTGGGAAATGCACGAAAATCGGCCCGAACGCGGGGGCCGGTCCGCTCTCAAAGTCGAGACCTTCGGCTGAACCACCGGGTCAAATCCGGCCGGGCTAGCCGGCCCCGAGCACGCAAAGCCGGTATGAGCAGTCAAGTTCGCTCCCATCACAGTTTGGACCACTTGCCGACTTGGGAAATGCACGAAAATCGGCCCGAACGCGGGGGCCGGTCCGCTCCCGAAGGCGGGACACTCACCCAAAGCCTGACCCCACCGCCGGCCAACACACCCTTCAAAATCACACCCATCCGACAATGCTACTCAAAAAGGATCCAAATTCAGAAACACCCCCTTCAAAAGGCACTCCGTCCCCGGCCACACTACCGGGGCATGCTCCCCTGGGCGATAATTAAGCCCCCACGACTAATTGAAGCCAACCACAGCCGCAACTCGAAAGGAGAAGTCAGTAACCAATTCAAAAATGCACTTGGTTACTGACTTCTACAGACTCAAAAAAATTCTAAGTGTCGTTGGTTACTGATTTGTACTGAGCCTAAAAAATTCTAAGTGTCACTGGTTACTGATTTGTACTGAGCCTAAAAAATTCTAAGTGTCACTGGTTACTGATTTGTACTGCCTCGAAAAAATTCTAAGTGTCACTGGTTACTGATTTGTAACCACCGGGTCAAATCCGGCTGGGCTAGCCGGCCTCGAGCACTCAAAGTCGGTATGAGCAGTCAAGTTCGCTCCCATCACAGTTTGGACCCTAAAAATTCTAAGTGTCACTGGTTACTGATTTGTACTGAGCCTAAAAAATTCTAAGTGTCACTGGTTACTGATTTGTACTGAGCCTAAAAAATTCTAAGTGTCCTTGGTTACTGATTTGTACTGACTGGAAAAAATTCTAAGTGTCGTTGGTTACTGATTTGTACTGCATCAAAAAAATTCTAAGTGTCACTGGTTACTGATTTGTACTGACTCAAAAAAATTCTAAGTGTCGTTGGTTACTGATTTGTACTGCCTCAAAAAAATTCTAAGTGTTCTTGGTTACTGATTTGTACTGACTGGAAAAAATTCTAAGTGTCACTGGTTACTGATTTGTACTGAGCCTAAAAAATTCTAAGTGTCACTGGTTACTGATTTGTACTGAGCCTAAAAAATTCTAAGTGTCACTGGTTACTGATTTGTACTGACTGGAAAAAATTCTAAGTGTCACTGGTTACTGATTTGTACTGAGCCTAAAAAATTCTAAGTGTCACTGGTTACTGATTTGTACTGCCTCAAAAAAATTCTAAGTGTCGTTGGTTACTGATTTGTACTGCCTCGAAAAAATTCTAAGTGTCACTGGTTACTGATTTGTACTGACTGGAAAAAATTCTAAGTGTCGTTGGTTACTGATTTGTACTGCATCAAAAAAATTCTAAGTGTCACTGGTTACTGATTTGTACTGACTCAAAAAAATTCTAAGTGTCGTTGGTTACTGATTTGTACTGAGCCTAAAAAATTCTAAGTGTCACTGGTTACTGATTTGTACTGCCTCGAAAAAATTCTAAGTGTCACTGGTTACTGATTTGTAACCACCGGGTCAAATCCGGCTGGGCTAGCCGGCCTCGAGCACTCAAAGTCGGTATGAGCAGTCAAGTTCGCTCCCATCACAGTTTGGACCCTAAAAATTCTAAGTGTCACTGGTTACTGATTTGTACTGAGCCTAAAAAATTCTAAGTGTCACTGGTTACTGATTTGTACTG
>NW_028270363.1:65000-72500 GCF_037043375.1 Chiloscyllium plagiosum | reverse complement strand
AAAGGGAACCAAGGCCACTCACGTCTCTCTCGCCTTTCATTTTCGACACGAGCGCCTGTGGAGGGACGTCCGGATTCAACGTGGGGATGGCCCGTCCTCCAATCGTGTCAAGAGACCTCCGCCTTCGGCCTCTGACCGAGTTGCACAAACCTGGGTGACGAGCACCGCAGGGCGGCAGAGCCGTCGCACTTGGCCGGGTGGCAGCGGGAAGGACCAGCCTATTCACAATAGCGGCCACCCACTCCCAGAGCCGGTCGTGCGGCACCCGAGGCCGACCCTCGACTCGTAAGAGGCTTTAACGTGTGCTCAGGCAAGGGTCAGCCCACACCCTTCCTGGCGGCACCCAAGGGATCCAGGCCACTCGCGTCTCTCGCCTTCGTTTTGGACACGAGCGCCTGTGGACGGACGGCCGGAGTCAACGTGGGGATGGCCCGTCCTCCAATCGTGTCAAGAGACCCCCCGCACCGGCCTCTGACCGAGTTCCCCAAACCTGGGTGACGAGCAGCGCAGGGCGGCAGAGCCGTCGCACTTGGCCGGATGGCAGCGGGAAGGACCAGCCTATTCACAATAGCGGCCACCCACTCCCAGAGCCGGTCGTGCGGCGCCCGAGGCCGACCCTCGACTCGTAAGAGGCTTTACAGTGTGCTCAGGCAAGGGCCAGCCTACACCCTTCCTGGCGGCACCCAAGGGATCCAGGCCACTCGCGTCTCTCGCCTTCATTTTGGACACGAGCGCCTGTGGACGGACGGCCGGAGTCAACGTGGGGGTGGCCCGTCCTCCAATCGTGTCAAGAGACCCCCGCACCGGCCTCTGACCGAGTTCCCCAAACCTGGGTGACGAGCACCGCAGGGCGGCAGCGCCGTCGCACTTGGCCGGATGGCAGCGGGAAGGACCAGCCTATACACAATAGCGGCCACCCACTCCCAGAGCCGGTCGTGCGGCGCCCGAGGCCGTCCCTCGACTCGTAAGGGGCTTTAACGTGTGCTCAGGCAAGGGTCAGCCCACACCCTTCCTGGCGGCACCCAAGGGATCCAGGCCACTCGCGTCTCTCGCCTTCATTTTGGACACGAGCGCCTGTGGAGGGACGGCCGGAGTCAACGTGGGGATGGCCCGTCCTCCAATCGTGTCAAGAGACCCCCCGCACCGGCCTCTGACCGAGTTCCCCAAACCTGGGTGACGAGCACCGCAGGGCGGCAGAGCCGTCGCACTTGGCCGGATGGCAGCGGGAAGGACCAGCCTATTCACAATAGCGGCCACCCACTCCCAGAGCCGGTCGTGCGGCGCCCGAGGCCGGCCCTCGACTCGTAAGAGGCTTTAACGTGTGCTCAGGCAAGGGTCAGCCCACACCCTTCCTGGCGGCACCCAAGGGATCCAGGCCACTCGCGTCTCTCGCCTTCATTTTGGACACGAGCGCCTGTGGAGGGACGGCCGGAGTCAACGTGGGGATGGCCCGTCCTCCAATCGTGTCAAGAGACCCCCCGCCACGGCCTCTGACCGAGTTCCCCAAACCTGGGTGACGAGCAGCGCAGGGCGGCAGAGCCGTCGCACTTGGCCGGATGGCAGCAGGAAGGACCAGCCTATTCACAATAGCGGCCACCCACTCCCAGAGCCGGTCGTGCGGCGCCCGAGGCCGGCCCTCGACTCGTAAGAGGCTTTACGGAGTGCTCAGGCAAGGGTCAGCCCGCACCCTTCCTGGCAGCACCCAAGGGAACCAGGCCACTCGCGTCTCTCGCCTTCATTTTGGACACGAGCGCCTGTGGAGGGACGGCCGGAGTCAACGTGGGGATGGCCCGTCCTCCAATCGTGTCAAGAGACCCCCCGCCACAGCCTCTGACCGAGTTCCCCAAACCTGGGTGACGAGCACCGCAGGGCGGCAGAGCCGTCGCACTTGGCCGGGTGGCAGCGGGAAGGACCAGCCTATTCACAATAGCGGCCACCCACTCCCAGAGCCGGTCGTGCGGCGCCCGAGGCCGGCCCTCGACTCGTAAGAGGCTTTAGGGAGTGCTCAGGCAAGGGTCAGCCCGCATCCTTCCTGGCAGCACCCAAGGGAACCAGGCCACTCGCGTCTCTCGCCTTCATTTTGGACACGAGCGCCTGTGGAGGGACGGCCGGAGTCAACGTGGGGATTGCCCGCCCTCCAATCGTGTCAAGAGACCTCCACACAGGTCTCTGACCGACTCTTAGAACAGACAGGGAGAGTTTGGCAATTCTGTCAAAAAATTGACAAAGTGTCAAAAATTCGACTTCCAAGAGCTCTCCAGCATGCACTCATACCCGCCATTAGAGTGCTATGCCCGTGGAACCGTTTTTCGGATGCCTTTCAAAAAGGTCCCGCGCCGCCATTTTGTTCTAAAAATCGTGTTCCCAGAAATCTCCGGGTACCCCGCCAACCTCACTGTGTAACAAATGCAAGTGGCACTGAATGGGTCTGAATTTCAAATTTGACTGCATCGCTCTGGAACTCGATCCCCGCAAAACCGTTTGGATTTTTCCCGCTCGGGACTTCCGCGACAGACAAAGTTAAAGTTTTCGGGCTGCAGACACAAAATGACAGTTGGCCATTTGCCGGGCTCAATTCACACAGTTCCTGCGGCACTTCGGAACACATGTTCGGCGCGAGTTTGTGAATCTTTCCCGATGCTTCGGCACTTTCCTCCGCTGACACTTAGAATATTTTTCACACTTTGCTGAAAAATTTTCTAAGTGTTTTTTCCTAAGTTTTTCTGGTTACTGATTTATTATTTTTGATCATTTTTCTAAGTTTTTCTGGTTACTCATTTCTCATTTTCGGGCATTTTTCTAAGTTTTTCTAGTTACTGATTTCTTCTTTTTGGGCATTTTTCTAAGTTTTTCTGGTTACTCATTTCTCATTTTCGGGCATTTTTCTAAGTTTTTCTAGTTACTGATTTCTTCTTTTTGGGCATTTTTCTAAGTTTTTCTGGTTACTCATTTCTTCTTTTTGGGCATTTTTCTAAGTTTTTCTGGTTACTCATTTCTTCTTTTTGGGCATTTTTCTAAGTTTTTCTGGTTACTCATTTCTCATTTTCGGGCATTTTTCTAAGTTTTTCTAGTTACTGATTTCTTCTTTTTGGGCATTTTTCTAAGTTTTTCTGGTTACTCATTTCTTCTTTTTGGGCATTTTTCTAAGTTTTTCTGGTTACTCATTTCTTCTTTTTGGGCATTTTTCTAAGTTTTTCTGGTTACTCATTTCTCATTTTCGGGCATTTTTCTAAGTTTTTCTAGTTACTGATTTCTTCTTTTTGGGCATTTTTCTAAGTTTTTCTAGTTACTGATTTCTTCTTTTTGGGCATTTTTCTAAGTTTTTCTGGTTACTCATTTCTTATTTTTGGGCATTTTTCTAAGTTTTTCTAGTTACTGATTTCTTCTTTTTGGGCATTTTTCTAAGTTTTTCTGGTTACTCATTTCTTCTTTTTGGGCATTTTTCTAAGTTTTTCTGGTTACTCATTTCTTCTTTTTGGGCATTTTTCTAAGTTTTTCTGGTTACTCATTTCTCATTTTCGGGCATTTTTCTAAGTTTTTCTAGTTACTGATTTCTTCTTTTTGGGCATTTTTCTAAGTTTTTCTGGTTACTCATTTCTTATTTTTGGGCATTTTTCTAAGTTTTTCTAGTTACTGATTTCTTCTTTTTGGGCATTTTTCTAAGTTTTTCTGGTTACTCATTTCTTCTTTTTGGGCATTTTTCTAAGTTTTTCTGGTTACTCATTTCTTCTTTTTGGGCATTTTTCTAAGTTTTTCTGGTTACTCATTTCTCATTTTCGGGCATTTTTCTAAGTTTTTCTAGTTACTGATTTCTTCTTTTTGGGCATTTTTCTAAGTTTTTCTGGTTACTCATTTCTTATTTTTGGGCATTTTTCTAAGTTTTTCTAGTTACTGATTTCTTCTTTTTGGGCATTTTTCTAAGTTTTTCTGGTTACTCATTTCTCATTTTCGGGCATTTTTCTAAGTTTTTCTAGTTACTGATTTCTTCTTTTTGGGCATTTTTCTAAGTTTTTCTGGTTACTCATTTCTTCTTTTTGGGCATTTTTCTAAGTTTTTCTGGTTACTCATTTCTTCTTTTTGGGCATTTTTCTAAGTTTTTCTGGTTACTCATTTCTCATTTTCGGGCATTTTTCTAAGTTTTTCTGGTTACTGATTTCTTCTTTTTGGGCATTTTTTCTAAGTTTTTCTGGTTACTGATTTCCCAACGTTGGAAATGCATGAAACTCGGCCTGAACACGGTGGCAGGGTCCGCTCTCGAAGGCGAGACCTTCGGCAGAACCACCGGGTCAAATCCGGCCGGGCTAGCCGGCCTCGAGCACTCAAAGTCGGTATGAGCAGTCAAGTTCGCTCCCATCACAGTTTGGACCCTAAAAAATCTAAGTGTCACTGGTTACTGATTTGTACTGACTCGAAAAAATTCTAAGTGTCGTTGGTTACTGATTTGTAACCACCGGGTCAAATCCGGCCGGGCTAGCCGGCCTCGAGCACTCAAAGTCGGTATGAGCAGTCAAGTTCGCTCCCATCACAGTCTGGACCCTAAAAAATTCTAAGTGTCACTGGTGACTGATTTGTACTGACTGAATAAAATTCTAAGTGTCGTTGGTTACTGATTTGTAACCACCGGGTCAAATCCGGCCGGGCTAGCCGGCCTCGAGCACTCAAAGTCGGTATGAGCAGTCAAGTTCGCTCCCATCACAGTCTGGACCCTAAAAAATTCTAAGTGTCACTGGTTACTGATTTGTACTGATTCAAAAAAATTCTAAGTGTCGATGGTTACTGATTTGTACTGACTGAAATAAATTCTAAGTGACGTTGTTTACTGATTTGTAACCACCGGGTCAAATCCGGCTGGTCTAGCCGGCCCCGAGCACTCAAAGTCGGTATGAGCAGTCAGGTTCGCTCCCATCACAGTTTGGACCACTTGCCGACTTGGGAAATGCACGAAAATCGGCCCCAACGCGGGGGCCGGTCCGCTCTCAAAGTCGAGACCTTCGGCTGAACCACCGGGTCAAATCCGGCCGGGCTAGCCGGCCTCGAGCACTCAAAGTCGGTATGAGCAGTCAAGTTCGCTCCCATCACAGTTTGGACCACTTGCCGACTTGGGAAATGCATGAAAATCGGCCCGAACGCGGGGGCCGGTCCGCTCTCAAAGTCGAGACCTTCGGCTGAACCACCGGGTCAAATCCGGCCGGGCTAGCCGGCCTCGAGCACTCAAAGTCGGTATGAGCAGTCAAGTTCGCTCCCAGCACAGTTTGGACCCTAAAAAATCTAAGTGTCACTGGTTACTGATTTGTACTGACTCAAAAAAATTCTAAGTGTCACTGGTTACTGATTTGTACTGACTGGAAAAAATTCTAAGTGTCACTGGTTACTGATTTGTAACCACCGGGTCAAATCCGGCTGGGCTAGCCGGCCTCGAGCACTCAAAGTCGGTATGAGCAGTCAAGTTCGCTCCCATCACAGTTTGGACCCTAAAAATTCTAAGTGTCACTGGTTACTGATTTGTACTGACTCAAAAAAATTCTAAGTGTCACTGGTTACTGATTTGTACTGACTGGAAAAAATTCTAAGTGTCGTTGGTTACTGATTTGTACTGCATCAAAAAAATTCTAAGTGTCACTGGTTACTGATTTGTACTGACTCTAAAAAATTCTAAGTGTCCTTGGTTACTGATTTGTACTGCATCAAAAAAATTCTAAGTGTCGTTGGTTACTGATTTGTACTGCATCAAAAAAATTCTAAGTGTCACTGGTTACTGATTTGTACTGACTCAAAAAAATTCTAAGTGTCGTTGGTTACTGATTTGTACTGCCTCAAAAAAATTCTAAGTGTCGTTGGTTACTGATTTGTACTGCCTCAAAAAAATTCTAAGTGTTCTTGGTTACTGATTTGTACTGACTGGAAAAAATTCTAATTGTCACTGGTTACTGATTTGTACTGAGCCTAAAAAATTCTAAGTGTCACTGGTTACTGATTTGTACTGCCTCAAAAAAATTCTAAGTGTCCTTGGTTACTGATTTGTACTGCATCAAAAAAATTCTAAGTGTCGTTGGTTACTGATTTGTACTGACTGGAAAAAATTCTAAGTGTCACTGGTTACTGATTTGTACTGCCTCAAAAAAATTCTAAGTGTCACTGGTTACTGATTTGTACTGCCTCAAAAAAATTCTAAGTGTCACTGGTTACTGATTTGTACTGCCTCAAAAAAATTCTAAGTGTCGTTGGTTACTGATTTGTACTGCATCAAAAAAATTCTAAGTGTCACTGGTTACTGATTTGTACTGACTCAAAAAAATTCTAAGTGTCGTTGGTTACTGATTTGTACTGCCTCAAAAAAATTCTAAGTGTCGTTGGTTACTGATTTGTACTGCCTCAAAAAAATTCTAAGTGTTCTTGGTTACTGATTTGTACTGACTGGAAAAAATTCTAATTGTCACTGGTTACTGATTTGTACTGAGCCTAAAAAATTCTAAGTGTCACTGGTTACTGATTTGTACTGCCTCAAAAAAATTCTAAGTGTCCTTGGTTACTGATTTGTACTGCATCAAAAAAATTCTAAGTGTCGTTGGTTACTGATTTGTACTGACTGGAAAAAATTCTAAGTGTCACTGGTTACTGATTTGTACTGCCTCAAAAAAATTCTAAGTGTCACTGGTTACTGATTTGTACTGCCTCAAAAAAATTCTAAGTGTTCTTGGTTACTGATTTGTACTGACTGGAAAAAATTCTAAGTGTCACTGGTTACTGATTTGTACTGCCTCAAAAAAATTCTAAGTGTCACTGGTTACTGATTTGTACTGCCTCAAAAAAATTCTAAGTGTCGTTGGTTACTGATTTGTACTGACTGGAAAAAATTCTAAGTGTCACTGGTTACTGATTTGTACTGCCTCAAAAAAATTCTAAGTGTCACTGGTTACTGATTTGTACTGACTCTAAAAAATTCTAAGTGTCCTTGGTTACTGATTTGTACTGCATCAAAAAAATTCTAAGTGTCGTTGGTTACTGATTTGTACTGCATCAAAAAAATTCTAAGTGTCACTGGTTACTGATTTGTACTGACTCAAAAAAATTCTAAGTGTCGTTGGTTACTGATTTGTACTGCCTCAAAAAAATTCTAAGTGTCCTTGGTTACTGATTTGTACTGACTGGAAAAAATTCTAAGTGTCGTTGGTTACTGATTTGTACTGAGCCTAAAAAATTCTAAGTGTCGTTGGTTACTGATTTGTACTGCCTCTAAAAAATTCTAAGTGTCCTTGGTTACTGATTTGTAACCACCGGGTCAAATCCGGCCGGGCTAGCCGGCCCCGAGCACTCAAAGTCGGTATGAGCAGTCAAGTTCGCTCCCATCACAGTTTGGACCCTAAAAAAAGTCTAAGTGTCACTGGTTACTGATTTGTACTGAGCCTAAAAAATTCTAAGTGTCACTGGTTACTGATTTGTACTGAGCCTAAAAAATTCTAAGTGTCCTTGGTTACTGATTTGTACTGACTGGAAAAAATT
>NW_028270363.1:40000-52500 GCF_037043375.1 Chiloscyllium plagiosum | reverse complement strand
GCAAGGGTCAGCCCGCACCCTTCCTGGCAACACCCAAAGGGAACCAAGGCCACTCGCGTCTCTCGCCTTTCATTTTCGACACGAGCGCCTGTGGAGGAACGGCCGGATACAACGTGGGGATTGCCCGCCCTCCAGTCGTTTCAAGAGACCTCTGCCCCGGCCTCTGACCGAGTTGCACAAACCTGGGTGTGCTCAGGCAAGGGTCAGACCACATCCTTCATGGCAACACCCAAAGGGAACCAAGGCCACTCGCGTCTCTCGCCTTTCATTTTGGACACGAGCGCCTGTGGAGGGACGGCCGGATTCAACGTGGGGATTGCCCGCCCTC
The DNA here is from genome assembly GCF_037043375.1 of Chiloscyllium plagiosum. Classification (NCBI taxonomy): domain Eukaryota; kingdom Metazoa; phylum Chordata; class Chondrichthyes; order Orectolobiformes; family Hemiscylliidae; genus Chiloscyllium; species Chiloscyllium plagiosum. Next base: position 52,172 of record NW_028270363.1, on the reverse strand, counting down.
CAATCGTTCCAAGAGACCTCTGCCCCGGCCTCTGACTGAGTTGCACAAACCTTGGTGTGCTCAGGCAAGGGTCAGACCACATCCTTCCTGGCAACACCCAAGGCAAGCAAGGCCACTCGCGTCTCTCGCCTTTCATTTTCGACACGAGCGCCTGTGGAGGGACGGCCGGATTCAACGTGGGGATTGCCCGCCCTCCAATCGTTCCAAGAGACCTCTGCCCCGGCCTCTGACTGAGTTGCACAAACCTTGGTGTGCTCAGGCAAGGGTCAGACCACATCCTTCCTGGCAACACCCAAAGGGAACCAAGGCCACTCGCGTCTCTCGCCTTTCATTTTGGACACGAGCGCCTGTGGAGGGACGGCCGGATTCAACGTGGGGATTGCCCGCCCTCCAGTCGTTTCAAGAGACCTCTGCCCCGGCCTCTGAACGGAGTTGCACAAACCTTGGTGTGCTCAGGCAAGGGGCAGCCCTCATCCTTCCTGGCAACACCCAAGGCCACTCGCGTCTCTCGCCTTTCATTTTCGACACGAGCGCCTGTGGAGGGACGGCTGGGTTCAACGTGGGGATTGCCCGCCCTCCAATCGTTCCAAGAGACCTCTGCCCCGGCCTCTGACTGAGTTGCACAAACCTTGGTGTGCTCAGGCAAGGGTCAGACCACATCCTTCCTGGCAACACCCAAGGGAACCAAGGCCACTCGCGTCTCTCGCCTTTCATTTTCGACACGAGCGCCTGTGGAGGGACGGCCGGATACAACGTGGGGATTGCCCGCCCTCCAGTCGTTTCAAGAGACCTCTGCCCCCGGCCTCTGACTGAGTTGCACAAACCTTGGTGTGCTCAGGCAAGGGTCAGACCACATCCTTCCTGGCAACACACAAGGGAAGCAAGGCCACTCGCCTCTCTCGCCTTCAATTTCGGCACGAGCGCCTGTGGAGGGACGGCCGGATTCAACGTGGGGATTGCCCGCCCTCCAGTCGTTTCAAGAGACCTCTGCCCCCGGCCTCTGACTGAGTTGCACAAACCTTGGTGTGCTCAGGCAAGGGTCAGACCACATCCTTCCTGGCAACACACAAGGGAAGCAAGGCCACTCGCCTCTCTCGCCTTCAATTTCGGCACGAGCGCCTGTGGAGGGACGGCCGGATTCAACGTGGGGATTGCCCGCCCTCCAGTCGTTTCAAGAGACCTCTGCCCCGGCCTCTGACCGAGTTGCAAAAACCTGGGTGTGCTCAGGCAAGGGTCAGCCCGCATCCTTCCTGGCAACACCCAAAGGGAACCAAGGCCACTCACGTCTCTCTCGCCTTTCATTTTCGACACGAGCGCCTGTGGAGGGACGTCCGGATTCAACGTGGGGATGGCCCGTCCTCCAATCGTGTCAAGAGACCTCCGCCTTCGGCCTCTGACCGAGTTGCACAAACCTGGGTGACGAGCACCGCAGGGCGGCAGAGCCGTCGCACTTGGCCGGGTGGCAGCGGGAAGGACCAGCCTATTCACAATAGCGGCCACCCACTCCCAGAGCCGGTCGTGCGGCACCCGAGGCCGACCCTCGACTCGTAAGAGGCTTTAACGTGTGCTCAGGCAAGGGTCAGCCCACACCCTTCCTGGCGGCACCCAAGGGATCCAGGCCACTCGCGTCTCTCGCCTTCGTTTTGGACACGAGCGCCTGTGGACGGACGGCCGGAGTCAACGTGGGGATGGCCCGTCCTCCAATCGTGTCAAGAGACCCCCCGCACCGGCCTCTGACCGAGTTCCCCAAACCTGGGTGACGAGCAGCGCAGGGCGGCAGAGCCGTCGCACTTGGCCGGATGGCAGCGGGAAGGACCAGCCTATTCACAATAGCGGCCACCCACTCCCAGAGCCGGTCGTGCGGCGCCCGAGGCCGTCCCTCGACTCGTAAGGGGCTTTAACGTGTGCTCAGGCAAGGGTCAGCCCACACCCTTCCTGGCGGCACCCAAGGGATCCAGGCCACTCGCGTCTCTCGCCTTCATTTTGGACACGAGCGCCTGTGGAGGGACGGCCGGAGTCAACGTGGGGATGGCCCGTCCTCCAATCGTGTCAAGAGACCCCCCGCACCGGCCTCTGACCGAGTTCCCCAAACCTGGGTGACGAGCACCGCAGGGCGGCAGAGCCGTCGCACTTGGCCGGATGGCAGCGGGAAGGACCAGCCTATTCACAATAGCGGCCACCCACTCCCAGAGCCGGTCGTGCGGCGCCCGAGGCCGGCCCTCGACTCGTAAGAGGCTTTAACGTGTGCTCAGGCAAGGGTCAGCCCACACCCTTCCTGGCGGCACCCAAGGGATCCAGGCCACTCGCGTCTCTCGCCTTCATTTTGGACACGAGCGCCTGTGGAGGGACGGCCGGAGTCAACGTGGGGATGGCCCGTCCTCCAATCGTGTCAAGAGACCCCCCGCCACGGCCTCTGACCGAGTTCCCCAAACCTGGGTGACGAGCAGCGCAGGGCGGCAGAGCCGTCGCACTTGGCCGGATGGCAGCAGGAAGGACCAGCCTATTCACAATAGCGGCCACCCACTCCCAGAGCCGGTCGTGCGGCGCCCGAGGCCGGCCCTCGACTCGTAAGAGGCTTTACGGAGTGCTCAGGCAAGGGTCAGCCCGCACCCTTCCTGGCAGCACCCAAGGGAACCAGGCCACTCGCGTCTCTCGCCTTCATTTTGGACACGAGCGCCTGTGGAGGGACGGCCGGAGTCAACGTGGGGATGGCCCGTCCTCCAATCGTGTCAAGAGACCCCCCGCCACAGCCTCTGACCGAGTTCCCCAAACCTGGGTGACGAGCACCGCAGGGCGGCAGAGCCGTCGCACTTGGCCGGGTGGCAGCGGGAAGGACCAGCCTATTCACAATAGCGGCCACCCACTCCCAGAGCCGGTCGTGCGGCGCCCGAGGCCGGCCCTCGACTCGTAAGAGGCTTTAGGGAGTGCTCAGGCAAGGGTCAGCCCGCATCCTTCCTGGCAGCACCCAAGGGAACCAGGCCACTCGCGTCTCTCGCCTTCATTTTGGACACGAGCGCCTGTGGAGGGACGGCCGGAGTCAACGTGGGGATTGCCCGCCCTCCAATCGTGTCAAGAGACCTCCACACAGGTCTCTGACCGACTCTTAGAACAGACAGGGAGAGTTTGGCAATTCTGTCAAAAAATTGACAAAGTGTCAAAAATTCGACTTCCAAGAGCTCTCCAGCATGCACTCATACCCGCCATTAGAGTGCTATGCCCGTGGAACCGTTTTTCGGATGCCTTTCAAAAAGGTCCCGCGCCGCCATTTTGTTCTAAAAATCGTGTTCCCAGAAATCTCCGGGTACCCCGCCAACCTCACTGTGTAACAAATGCAAGTGGCACTGAATGGGTCTGAATTTCAAATTTGACTGCATCGCTCTGGAACTCGATCCCCGCAAAACCGTTTGGATTTTTCCCGCTCGGGACTTCCGCGACAGACAAAGTTAAAGTTTTCGGGCTGCAGACACAAAATGACAGTTGGCCATTTGCCGGGCTCAATTCACACAGTTCCTGCGGCACTTCGGAACACATGTTCGGCGCGAGTTTGTGAATCTTTCCCGATGCTTCGGCACTTTCCTCCGCTGACACTTAGAATATTTTTCACACTTTGCTGAAAAATTTTCTAAGTGTTTTTTCCTAAGTTTTTCTGGTTACTGATTTATTATTTTTGATCATTTTTCTAAGTTTTTCTGGTTACTCATTTCTCATTTTCGGGCATTTTTCTAAGTTTTTCTAGTTACTGATTTCTTCTTTTTGGGCATTTTTCTAAGTTTTTCTGGTTACTCATTTCTCATTTTCGGGCATTTTTCTAAGTTTTTCTAGTTACTGATTTCTTCTTTTTGGGCATTTTTCTAAGTTTTTCTGGTTACTCATTTCTTCTTTTTGGGCATTTTTCTAAGTTTTTCTGGTTACTCATTTCTTCTTTTTGGGCATTTTTCTAAGTTTTTCTGGTTACTCATTTCTCATTTTCGGGCATTTTTCTAAGTTTTTCTAGTTACTGATTTCTTCTTTTTGGGCATTTTTCTAAGTTTTTCTGGTTACTCATTTCTTCTTTTTGGGCATTTTTCTAAGTTTTTCTGGTTACTCATTTCTTCTTTTTGGGCATTTTTCTAAGTTTTTCTGGTTACTCATTTCTCATTTTCGGGCATTTTTCTAAGTTTTTCTAGTTACTGATTTCTTCTTTTTGGGCATTTTTCTAAGTTTTTCTAGTTACTGATTTCTTCTTTTTGGGCATTTTTCTAAGTTTTTCTGGTTACTCATTTCTTATTTTTGGGCATTTTTCTAAGTTTTTCTAGTTACTGATTTCTTCTTTTTGGGCATTTTTCTAAGTTTTTCTGGTTACTCATTTCTTCTTTTTGGGCATTTTTCTAAGTTTTTCTGGTTACTCATTTCTTCTTTTTGGGCATTTTTCTAAGTTTTTCTGGTTACTCATTTCTCATTTTCGGGCATTTTTCTAAGTTTTTCTAGTTACTGATTTCTTCTTTTTGGGCATTTTTCTAAGTTTTTCTGGTTACTCATTTCTTATTTTTGGGCATTTTTCTAAGTTTTTCTAGTTACTGATTTCTTCTTTTTGGGCATTTTTCTAAGTTTTTCTGGTTACTCATTTCTTCTTTTTGGGCATTTTTCTAAGTTTTTCTGGTTACTCATTTCTTCTTTTTGGGCATTTTTCTAAGTTTTTCTGGTTACTCATTTCTCATTTTCGGGCATTTTTCTAAGTTTTTCTAGTTACTGATTTCTTCTTTTTGGGCATTTTTCTAAGTTTTTCTGGTTACTCATTTCTTATTTTTGGGCATTTTTCTAAGTTTTTCTAGTTACTGATTTCTTCTTTTTGGGCATTTTTCTAAGTTTTTCTGGTTACTCATTTCTCATTTTCGGGCATTTTTCTAAGTTTTTCTAGTTACTGATTTCTTCTTTTTGGGCATTTTTCTAAGTTTTTCTGGTTACTCATTTCTTCTTTTTGGGCATTTTTCTAAGTTTTTCTGGTTACTCATTTCTTCTTTTTGGGCATTTTTCTAAGTTTTTCTGGTTACTCATTTCTCATTTTCGGGCATTTTTCTAAGTTTTTCTGGTTACTGATTTCTTCTTTTTGGGCATTTTTTCTAAGTTTTTCTGGTTACTGATTTCCCAACGTTGGAAATGCATGAAACTCGGCCTGAACACGGTGGCAGGGTCCGCTCTCGAAGGCGAGACCTTCGGCAGAACCACCGGGTCAAATCCGGCCGGGCTAGCCGGCCTCGAGCACTCAAAGTCGGTATGAGCAGTCAAGTTCGCTCCCATCACAGTTTGGACCCTAAAAAATCTAAGTGTCACTGGTTACTGATTTGTACTGACTCGAAAAAATTCTAAGTGTCGTTGGTTACTGATTTGTAACCACCGGGTCAAATCCGGCCGGGCTAGCCGGCCTCGAGCACTCAAAGTCGGTATGAGCAGTCAAGTTCGCTCCCATCACAGTCTGGACCCTAAAAAATTCTAAGTGTCACTGGTGACTGATTTGTACTGACTGAATAAAATTCTAAGTGTCGTTGGTTACTGATTTGTAACCACCGGGTCAAATCCGGCCGGGCTAGCCGGCCTCGAGCACTCAAAGTCGGTATGAGCAGTCAAGTTCGCTCCCATCACAGTCTGGACCCTAAAAAATTCTAAGTGTCACTGGTTACTGATTTGTACTGATTCAAAAAAATTCTAAGTGTCGATGGTTACTGATTTGTACTGACTGAAATAAATTCTAAGTGACGTTGTTTACTGATTTGTAACCACCGGGTCAAATCCGGCTGGTCTAGCCGGCCCCGAGCACTCAAAGTCGGTATGAGCAGTCAGGTTCGCTCCCATCACAGTTTGGACCACTTGCCGACTTGGGAAATGCACGAAAATCGGCCCCAACGCGGGGGCCGGTCCGCTCTCAAAGTCGAGACCTTCGGCTGAACCACCGGGTCAAATCCGGCCGGGCTAGCCGGCCTCGAGCACTCAAAGTCGGTATGAGCAGTCAAGTTCGCTCCCATCACAGTTTGGACCACTTGCCGACTTGGGAAATGCATGAAAATCGGCCCGAACGCGGGGGCCGGTCCGCTCTCAAAGTCGAGACCTTCGGCTGAACCACCGGGTCAAATCCGGCCGGGCTAGCCGGCCTCGAGCACTCAAAGTCGGTATGAGCAGTCAAGTTCGCTCCCAGCACAGTTTGGACCCTAAAAAATCTAAGTGTCACTGGTTACTGATTTGTACTGACTCAAAAAAATTCTAAGTGTCACTGGTTACTGATTTGTACTGACTGGAAAAAATTCTAAGTGTCACTGGTTACTGATTTGTAACCACCGGGTCAAATCCGGCTGGGCTAGCCGGCCTCGAGCACTCAAAGTCGGTATGAGCAGTCAAGTTCGCTCCCATCACAGTTTGGACCCTAAAAATTCTAAGTGTCACTGGTTACTGATTTGTACTGACTCAAAAAAATTCTAAGTGTCACTGGTTACTGATTTGTACTGACTGGAAAAAATTCTAAGTGTCGTTGGTTACTGATTTGTACTGCATCAAAAAAATTCTAAGTGTCACTGGTTACTGATTTGTACTGACTCTAAAAAATTCTAAGTGTCCTTGGTTACTGATTTGTACTGCATCAAAAAAATTCTAAGTGTCGTTGGTTACTGATTTGTACTGCATCAAAAAAATTCTAAGTGTCACTGGTTACTGATTTGTACTGACTCAAAAAAATTCTAAGTGTCGTTGGTTACTGATTTGTACTGCCTCAAAAAAATTCTAAGTGTCGTTGGTTACTGATTTGTACTGCCTCAAAAAAATTCTAAGTGTTCTTGGTTACTGATTTGTACTGACTGGAAAAAATTCTAATTGTCACTGGTTACTGATTTGTACTGAGCCTAAAAAATTCTAAGTGTCACTGGTTACTGATTTGTACTGCCTCAAAAAAATTCTAAGTGTCCTTGGTTACTGATTTGTACTGCATCAAAAAAATTCTAAGTGTCGTTGGTTACTGATTTGTACTGACTGGAAAAAATTCTAAGTGTCACTGGTTACTGATTTGTACTGCCTCAAAAAAATTCTAAGTGTCACTGGTTACTGATTTGTACTGCCTCAAAAAAATTCTAAGTGTTCTTGGTTACTGATTTGTACTGACTGGAAAAAATTCTAAGTGTCACTGGTTACTGATTTGTACTGCCTCAAAAAAATTCTAAGTGTCACTGGTTACTGATTTGTACTGCCTCAAAAAAATTCTAAGTGTCGTTGGTTACTGATTTGTACTGACTGGAAAAAATTCTAAGTGTCACTGGTTACTGATTTGTACTGCCTCAAAAAAATTCTAAGTGTCACTGGTTACTGATTTGTACTGACTCTAAAAAATTCTAAGTGTCACTGGTTACTGATTTGTACTGACTCAAAAAAATTCTAAGTGTCGTTGGTTACTGATTTGTACTGCCTCAAAAAAATTCTAAGTGTCCTTGGTTACTGATTTGTACTGACTGGAAAAAATTCTAAGTGTCGTTGGTTACTGATTTGTACTGAGCCTAAAAAATTCTAAGTGTCGTTGGTTACTGATTTGTACTGCCTCTAAAAAATTCTAAGTGTCCTTGGTTACTGATTTGTACTGACTGGAAAAAATTCTAAGTGTCACTGGTTACTGATTTGTACTGCCTCAAAAAAATTCTAAGTGTCACTGGTTACTGATTTGTACTGCCTCAAAAAAATTCTAAGTGTCGTTGGTTACTGATTTGTACTGACTGGAAAAAATTCTAAGTGTCACTGGTTACTGATTTGTACTGCCTCAAAAAAATTCTAAGTGTCACTGGTTACTGATTTGTACTGCATCAAAAAAATTCTAAGTGTCACTGGTTACTGATTTGTACTGACTCAAAAAAATTCTAAGTGTCGTTGGTTACTGATTTGTACTGCCTCAAAAAAATTCTAAGTGTCCTTGGTTACTGATTTGTACTGACTGGAAAAAATTCTAAGTGTCGTTGGTTACTGATTTGTACTGAGCCTAAAAAATTCTAAGTGTCGTTGGTTACTGATTTGTACTGCCTCTAAAAAATTCTAAGTGTCCTTGGTTACTGATTTGTAACCACCGGGTCAAATCCGGCCGGGCTAGCCGGCCCCGAGCACTCAAAGTCGGTATGAGCAGTCAAGTTCGCTCCCATCACAGTTTGGACCCTAAAAAAAGTCTAAGTGTCACTGGTTACTGATTTGTACTGAGCCTAAAAAATTCTAAGTGTCACTGGTTACTGATTTGTACTGCCTCAAAAAAATTCTAAGTGTCGTCGGTTACTGATTTGTAACCACCGGGTCAAATCCGGCCGGGCTAGCCGGCCCCGAGCACTCAAAGTCGGTATGAGCAGTCAAGTTCGCTCCCATCACAGTTTGGACCCTAAAAAAAGTCTAAGTGTCACTGGTTACTGATTTGTACTGAGCCTAAAAAATTCTAAGTGTCACTGGTTACTGATTTGTACTGCCTCAAAAAAATTCTAAGTGTCGTTGGTTACTGATTTGTAACCACCGGGTCAAATCCGGCTGGGCTAGCCGGCCTCGAGCACTCAAAGTCGGTATGAGCAGTCAAGTTCGCTCCCATCACAGTTTGGACCCTAAAAAAGTCTAAGTGTCACGGGTTACTGATTTGTACTGACTGAATAAAACTCTAAGTGTCGTTGGTTACTGATTGGTACTGACTGAAATAAATTCTAAGTGACGTTGTTTACTGATTTGTAACCACCGGGTCAAATCCGGCCGGGCTAGCCGGCCTCGAGCACTCAAAGTCGGTATGAGCAGTCAAGTTCGCTCCCATCACAGTTTGGACCCTAAAAAAGTCTAAGTGTCACGGGTTACTGATTGGTACTGACTGAAATAAATTCTAAGTGACGTTGTTTACTGATTTGTAACCACCGGGTCAAATTCGGCCGGGCTAGCCGGCCTCGAGCACTCAAAGTCGGTATGAGCAGTCAAGTTCGCTCCCATCACAGTTTGGACCACTTGCCGACTTGGGAAATGCACGAAAATCGGCCCGAACGCGGGGGCCGGTCCGCTCTCAAAGTCGAGACCTTCGGCTGAACCACCGGGTCAAATCCGGCCGGGCTAGCCGGCCCCGAGCACGCAAAGCCGGTATGAGCAGTCAAGTTCGCTCCCATCACAGTTTGGACCACTTGCCGACTTGGGAAATGCACGAAAATCGGCCCGAACGCGGGGGCCGGTCCGCTCCCGAAGGCGGGACACTCACCCAAAGCCTGACCCCACCGCCGGCCAACACACCCTTCAAAATCACACCCATCCGACAATGCTACTCAAAAAGGATCCAAATTCAGAAACACCCCCTTCAAAAGGCACTCCGTCCCCGGCCACACTACCGGGGCATGCTCCCCTGGGCGATAATTAAGCCCCCACGACTAATTGAAGCCAACCACAGCCGCAACTCGAAAGGAGAAGTCAGTAACCAATTCAAAAATGCACTTGGTTACTGACTTCTACAGACTCAAAAAAATTCTAAGTGTCGTTGGTTACTGATTTGTACTGAGCCTAAAAAATTCTAAGTGTCACTGGTTACTGATTTGTACTGCCTCGAAAAAATTCTAAGTGTCCTTGGTTACTGATTTGTACTGCATCAAAAAAATTCTAAGTGTCACTGGTTACTGATTTGTACTGACTCAAAAAAATTCTAAGTGTCACTGGTTACTGATTTGTACTGACTCTAAAAAATTCTAAGTGTCCTTGGTTACTGATTTGTAACCACCGGGTCAAATCCGGCCGGGCTAGCCGGCCCCGAGCACGCAAAGCCGGTATGAGCAGTCAAGTTCGCTCCCATCACAGTTTGGACCCTAAAAAATCTAAGTGTCGTTGGTTACTGATTTGTACTGACTCAAAAAAAATTCTAAGTGTCACTGGTTACTGATTTGTACTGACTGGAAAAAATTCTAAGTGTCACTGGTTACTGATTTGTACTGCCTCAAAAAAATTCTAAGTGTCTTTGGTTACTGATTTGTACTGACTGGAAAAAATTCTAAGTGTCACTGGTTACTGATTTGTACTGAGCCTAAAAAATTCTAAGTGTCACTGGTTACTGATTTGTACTGCCTCAAAAAAATTCTAAGTGTCCTTGGTTACTGATTTGTAACCACCGGGTCAAATCCGGCCGGGCTAGCCGGCCCCGAGCACTCAAAGTCGGTATGAGCAGTCAAGTTCGCTCCCATCACAGTTTGGACCCTAAAAAAAGTCTAAGTGTCACTGGTTACTGATTTGTACTGAGCCTAAAAAATTCTAAGTGTCACTGGTTACTGATTTGTACTGCCTCAAAAAAATTCTAAGTGTCGTTGGTTACTGATTTGTACTGCCTCAAAAAAATTCTAAGTGTTCTTGGTTACTGATTTGTACTGACTGGAAAAAATTCTAATTGTCACTGGTTACTGATTTGTACTGAGCCTAAAAAATTCTAAGTGTCACTGGTTACTGATTTGTACTGCCTCAAAAAAATTCTAAGTGTCCTTGGTTACTGATTTGTACTGCATCAAAAAAATTCTAAGTGTCGTTGGTTACTGATTTGTACTGACTGGAAAAAATTCTAAGTGTCACTGGTTACTGATTTGTACTGCCTCAAAAAAATTCTAAGTGTCACTGGTTACTGATTTGTACTGAGCCTAAAAAATTCTAAGTGTCACTGGTTACTGATTTGTACTGCCTCAAAAAAATTCTAAGTGTCGTTGGTTACTGATTTGTAACCACCGGGTCAAATCCGGCTGGGCTAGCCGGCCTCGAGCACTCAAAGTCGGTATGAGCAGTCAAGTTCGCTCCCATCACAGTTTGGACCCTAAAAAAGTCTAAGTGTCACGGGTTACTGATTTGTACTGACTGAATAAAACTCTAAGTGTCGTTGGTTACTGATTGGTACTGACTGAAATAAATTCTAAGTGACGTTGTTTACTGATTTGTAACCACCGGGTCAAATCCGGCCGGGCTAGCCGGCCTCGAGCACTCAAAGTCGGTATGAGCAGTCAAGTTCGCTCCCATCACAGTTTGGACCCTAAAAAAGTCTAAGTGTCACGGGTTACTGATTGGTACTGACTGAAATAAATTCTAAGTGTCGTCGGTTACTGATTTGTAACCACCGGGTCAAATCCGGCCGGGCTAGCCGGCCCCGAGCACTCAAAGTCGGTATGAGCAGTCAGGTTCGCTCCCATCACAGTTTGGACCACTTGCCGACTTGGGAAATGCACGAAAATCGGCCCCAACGCGGGGGCCGGTCCGCTCTCAAAGTCGAGACCTTCGGCTGAACCACCGGGTCAAATCCGGCCGGGCTAGCCGGCCTCGAGCACTCAAAGTCGGTATGAGCAGTCAAGTTCGCTCCCATCACAGTTTGGACCACTTGCCGACTTGGGAAATGCATGAAAATCGGCCCGAACGCGGGGGCCGGTCCGCTCTCAAAGTCGAGACCTTCGGCTGAACCACCGGGTCAAATCCGGCCGGGCTAGCCGGCCTCGAGCACTCAAAGTCGGTATGAGCAGTCAAGTTCGCTCCCAGCACAGTTTGGACCCTAAAAAATCTAAGTGTCACTGGTTACTGATTTGTACTGACTCAAAAAAATTCTAAGTGTCACTGGTTACTGATTTGTACTGACTGGAAAAAATTCTAAGTGTCACTGGTTACTGATTTGTAACCACCGGGTCAAATCCGGCTGGGCTAGCCGGCCTCGAGCACTCAAAGTCGGTATGAGCAGTCAAGTTCGCTCCCATCACAGTTTGGACCCTAAAAATTCTAAGTGTCACTGGTTACTGATTTGTACTGACTCAAAAAAATTCTAAGTGTCACTGGTTACTGATTTGTACTGACTGGAAAAAATTCTAAGTGTCGTTGGTTACTGATTTGTACTGCATCAAAAAAATTCTAAGTGTCACTGGTTACTGATTTGTACTGACTCAAAAAAATTCTAAGTGTCACTGGTTACTGATTTGTACTGACTGGAAAAAATTCTAAGTGTCGTTGGTTACTGATTTGTACTGCATCAAAAAAATTCTAAGTGTCACTGGTTACTGATTTGTACTGACTCTAAAAAATTCTAAGTGTCCTTGGTTACTGATTTGTACTGCATCAAAAAAATTCTAAGTGTCGTTGGTTACTGATTTGTACTGCATCAAAAAAATTCTAAGTGTCACTGGTTACTGATTTGTACTGACTCAAAAAAATTCTAAGT
>NW_028270363.1:12500-22500 GCF_037043375.1 Chiloscyllium plagiosum | reverse complement strand
CCCGTCCTCCAATCGTGTCAAGAGACCTCCGCCTTCGGCCTCTGACCGAGTTGCACAAACCTGGGTGACGAGCACCGCAGGGCGGCAGAGCCGTCGCACTTGGCCGGGTGGCAGCGGGAAGGACCAGCCTATTCACAATAGCGGCCACCCACTCCCAGAGCCGGTCGTGCGGCACCCGAGGCCGACCCTCGACTCGTAAGAGGCTTTAACGTGTGCTCAGGCAAGGGTCAGCCCACACCCTTCCTGGCGGCACCCAAGGGATCCAGGCCACTCGCGTCTCTCGCCTTCGTTTTGGACACGAGCGCCTGTGGACGGACGGCCGGAGTCAACGTGGGGATGGCCCGTCCTCCAATCGTGTCAAGAGACCCCCCGCACCGGCCTCTGACCGAGTTCCCCAAACCTGGGTGACGAGCAGCGCAGGGCGGCAGAGCCGTCGCACTTGGCCGGATGGCAGCGGGAAGGACCAGCCTATTCACAATAGCGGCCACCCACTCCCAGAGCCGGTCGTGCGGCGCCCGAGGCCGACCCTCGACTCGTAAGAGGCTTTACAGTGTGCTCAGGCAAGGGCCAGCCTACACCCTTCCTGGCGGCACCCAAGGGATCCAGGCCACTCGCGTCTCTCGCCTTCATTTTGGACACGAGCGCCTGTGGACGGACGGCCGGAGTCAACGTGGGGGTGGCCCGTCCTCCAATCGTGTCAAGAGACCCCCGCACCGGCCTCTGACCGAGTTCCCCAAACCTGGGTGACGAGCACCGCAGGGCGGCAGCGCCGTCGCACTTGGCCGGATGGCAGCGGGAAGGACCAGCCTATACACAATAGCGGCCACCCACTCCCAGAGCCGGTCGTGCGGCGCCCGAGGCCGTCCCTCGACTCGTAAGGGGCTTTAACGTGTGCTCAGGCAAGGGTCAGCCCACACCCTTCCTGGCGGCACCCAAGGGATCCAGGCCACTCGCGTCTCTCGCCTTCATTTTGGACACGAGCGCCTGTGGAGGGACGGCCGGAGTCAACGTGGGGATGGCCCGTCCTCCAATCGTGTCAAGAGACCCCCCGCACCGGCCTCTGACCGAGTTCCCCAAACCTGGGTGACGAGCACCGCAGGGCGGCAGAGCCGTCGCACTTGGCCGGATGGCAGCGGGAAGGACCAGCCTATTCACAATAGCGGCCACCCACTCCCAGAGCCGGTCGTGCGGCGCCCGAGGCCGGCCCTCGACTCGTAAGAGGCTTTAACGTGTGCTCAGGCAAGGGTCAGCCCACACCCTTCCTGGCGGCACCCAAGGGATCCAGGCCACTCGCGTCTCTCGCCTTCATTTTGGACACGAGCGCCTGTGGAGGGACGGCCGGAGTCAACGTGGGGATGGCCCGTCCTCCAATCGTGTCAAGAGACCCCCCGCCACGGCCTCTGACCGAGTTCCCCAAACCTGGGTGACGAGCAGCGCAGGGCGGCAGAGCCGTCGCACTTGGCCGGATGGCAGCAGGAAGGACCAGCCTATTCACAATAGCGGCCACCCACTCCCAGAGCCGGTCGTGCGGCGCCCGAGGCCGGCCCTCGACTCGTAAGAGGCTTTACGGAGTGCTCAGGCAAGGGTCAGCCCGCACCCTTCCTGGCAGCACCCAAGGGAACCAGGCCACTCGCGTCTCTCGCCTTCATTTTGGACACGAGCGCCTGTGGAGGGACGGCCGGAGTCAACGTGGGGATGGCCCGTCCTCCAATCGTGTCAAGAGACCCCCCGCCACAGCCTCTGACCGAGTTCCCCAAACCTGGGTGACGAGCACCGCAGGGCGGCAGAGCCGTCGCACTTGGCCGGGTGGCAGCGGGAAGGACCAGCCTATTCACAATAGCGGCCACCCACTCCCAGAGCCGGTCGTGCGGCGCCCGAGGCCGGCCCTCGACTCGTAAGAGGCTTTAGGGAGTGCTCAGGCAAGGGTCAGCCCGCATCCTTCCTGGCAGCACCCAAGGGAACCAGGCCACTCGCGTCTCTCGCCTTCATTTTGGACACGAGCGCCTGTGGAGGGACGGCCGGAGTCAACGTGGGGATTGCCCGCCCTCCAATCGTGTCAAGAGACCTCCACACAGGTCTCTGACCGACTCTTAGAACAGACAGGGAGAGTTTGGCAATTCTGTCAAAAAATTGACAAAGTGTCAAAAATTCGACTTCCAAGAGCTCTCCAGCATGCACTCATACCCGCCATTAGAGTGCTATGCCCGTGGAACCGTTTTTCGGATGCCTTTCAAAAAGGTCCCGCGCCGCCATTTTGTTCTAAAAATCGTGTTCCCAGAAATCTCCGGGTACCCCGCCAACCTCACTGTGTAACAAATGCAAGTGGCACTGAATGGGTCTGAATTTCAAATTTGACTGCATCGCTCTGGAACTCGATCCCCGCAAAACCGTTTGGATTTTTCCCGCTCGGGACTTCCGCGACAGACAAAGTTAAAGTTTTCGGGCTGCAGACACAAAATGACAGTTGGCCATTTGCCGGGCTCAATTCACACAGTTCCTGCGGCACTTCGGAACACATGTTCGGCGCGAGTTTGTGAATCTTTCCCGATGCTTCGGCACTTTCCTCCGCTGACACTTAGAATATTTTTCACACTTTGCTGAAAAATTTTCTAAGTGTTTTTTCCTAAGTTTTTCTGGTTACTGATTTATTATTTTTGATCATTTTTCTAAGTTTTTCTGGTTACTCATTTCTCATTTTCGGGCATTTTTCTAAGTTTTTCTAGTTACTGATTTCTTCTTTTTGGGCATTTTTCTAAGTTTTTCTGGTTACTCATTTCTCATTTTCGGGCATTTTTCTAAGTTTTTCTAGTTACTGATTTCTTCTTTTTGGGCATTTTTCTAAGTTTTTCTGGTTACTCATTTCTTCTTTTTGGGCATTTTTCTAAGTTTTTCTGGTTACTCATTTCTTCTTTTTGGGCATTTTTCTAAGTTTTTCTGGTTACTCATTTCTCATTTTCGGGCATTTTTCTAAGTTTTTCTAGTTACTGATTTCTTCTTTTTGGGCATTTTTCTAAGTTTTTCTGGTTACTCATTTCTTCTTTTTGGGCATTTTTCTAAGTTTTTCTGGTTACTCATTTCTTCTTTTTGGGCATTTTTCTAAGTTTTTCTGGTTACTCATTTCTCATTTTCGGGCATTTTTCTAAGTTTTTCTAGTTACTGATTTCTTCTTTTTGGGCATTTTTCTAAGTTTTTCTAGTTACTGATTTCTTCTTTTTGGGCATTTTTCTAAGTTTTTCTGGTTACTCATTTCTTATTTTTGGGCATTTTTCTAAGTTTTTCTAGTTACTGATTTCTTCTTTTTGGGCATTTTTCTAAGTTTTTCTGGTTACTCATTTCTTCTTTTTGGGCATTTTTCTAAGTTTTTCTGGTTACTCATTTCTTCTTTTTGGGCATTTTTCTAAGTTTTTCTGGTTACTCATTTCTCATTTTCGGGCATTTTTCTAAGTTTTTCTAGTTACTGATTTCTTCTTTTTGGGCATTTTTCTAAGTTTTTCTGGTTACTCATTTCTTATTTTTGGGCATTTTTCTAAGTTTTTCTAGTTACTGATTTCTTCTTTTTGGGCATTTTTCTAAGTTTTTCTGGTTACTCATTTCTTCTTTTTGGGCATTTTTCTAAGTTTTTCTGGTTACTCATTTCTTCTTTTTGGGCATTTTTCTAAGTTTTTCTGGTTACTCATTTCTCATTTTCGGGCATTTTTCTAAGTTTTTCTAGTTACTGATTTCTTCTTTTTGGGCATTTTTCTAAGTTTTTCTGGTTACTCATTTCTTATTTTTGGGCATTTTTCTAAGTTTTTCTAGTTACTGATTTCTTCTTTTTGGGCATTTTTCTAAGTTTTTCTGGTTACTCATTTCTCATTTTCGGGCATTTTTCTAAGTTTTTCTAGTTACTGATTTCTTCTTTTTGGGCATTTTTCTAAGTTTTTCTGGTTACTCATTTCTTCTTTTTGGGCATTTTTCTAAGTTTTTCTGGTTACTCATTTCTTCTTTTTGGGCATTTTTCTAAGTTTTTCTGGTTACTCATTTCTCATTTTCGGGCATTTTTCTAAGTTTTTCTGGTTACTGATTTCTTCTTTTTGGGCATTTTTTCTAAGTTTTTCTGGTTACTGATTTCCCAACGTTGGAAATGCATGAAACTCGGCCTGAACACGGTGGCAGGGTCCGCTCTCGAAGGCGAGACCTTCGGCAGAACCACCGGGTCAAATCCGGCCGGGCTAGCCGGCCTCGAGCACTCAAAGTCGGTATGAGCAGTCAAGTTCGCTCCCATCACAGTTTGGACCCTAAAAAATCTAAGTGTCACTGGTTACTGATTTGTACTGACTCGAAAAAATTCTAAGTGTCGTTGGTTACTGATTTGTAACCACCGGGTCAAATCCGGCCGGGCTAGCCGGCCTCGAGCACTCAAAGTCGGTATGAGCAGTCAAGTTCGCTCCCATCACAGTCTGGACCCTAAAAAATTCTAAGTGTCACTGGTGACTGATTTGTACTGACTGAATAAAATTCTAAGTGTCGTTGGTTACTGATTTGTAACCACCGGGTCAAATCCGGCCGGGCTAGCCGGCCTCGAGCACTCAAAGTCGGTATGAGCAGTCAAGTTCGCTCCCATCACAGTCTGGACCCTAAAAAATTCTAAGTGTCACTGGTTACTGATTTGTACTGATTCAAAAAAATTCTAAGTGTCGATGGTTACTGATTTGTACTGACTGAAATAAATTCTAAGTGACGTTGTTTACTGATTTGTAACCACCGGGTCAAATCCGGCTGGTCTAGCCGGCCCCGAGCACTCAAAGTCGGTATGAGCAGTCAGGTTCGCTCCCATCACAGTTTGGACCACTTGCCGACTTGGGAAATGCACGAAAATCGGCCCCAACGCGGGGGCCGGTCCGCTCTCAAAATCGAGACCTTCGGCTGAACCACCGGGTCAAATCCGGCCGGGCTAGCCGGCCTCGAGCACTCAAAGTCGGTATGAGCAGTCAAGTTCGCTCCCATCACAGTTTGGACCACTTGCCGACTTGGGAAATGCATGAAAATCGGCCCGAACGCGGGGGCCGGTCCGCTCTCAATGTCGAGACCTTCGGCTGAACCACCGGGTCAAATCCGGCCGGGCTAGCCGGCCTCGAGCACTCAAAGTCGGTATGAGCAGTCAAGTTCGCTCCCAGCACAGTTTGGACCCTAAAAAATCTAAGTGTCACTGGTTACTGATTTGTACTGACTCAAAAAAATTCTAAGTGTCACTGGTTACTGATTTGTACTGACTGGAAAAAATTCTAAGTGTCACTGGTTACTGATTTGTAACCACCGGGTCAAATCCGGCTGGGCTAGCCGGCCTCGAGCACTCAAAGTCGGTATGAGCAGTCAAGTTCGCTCCCATCACAGTTTGGACCCTAAAAATTCTAAGTGTCACTGGTTACTGATTTGTACTGACTCAAAAAAATTCTAAGTGTCACTGGTTACTGATTTGTACTGACTGGAAAAAATTCTAAGTGTCGTTGGTTACTGATTTGTACTGCATCAAAAAAATTCTAAGTGTCACTGGTTACTGATTTGTACTGACTCTAAAAAATTCTAAGTGTCCTTGGTTACTGATTTGTACTGCATCAAAAAAATTCTAAGTGTCGTTGGTTACTGATTTGTACTGCATCAAAAAAATTCTAAGTGTCACTGGTTACTGATTTGTACTGACTCAAAAAAATTCTAAGTGTCGTTGGTTACTGATTTGTACTGCCTCAAAAAAATTCTAAGTGTCGTTGGTTACTGATTTGTACTGCCTCAAAAAAATTCTAAGTGTTCTTGGTTACTGATTTGTACTGACTGGAAAAAATTCTAATTGTCACTGGTTACTGATTTGTACTGAGCCTAAAAAATTCTAAGTGTCACTGGTTACTGATTTGTACTGCCTCAAAAAAATTCTAAGTGTCCTTGGTTACTGATTTGTACTGCATCAAAAAAATTCTAAGTGTCGTTGGTTACTGATTTGTACTGACTGGAAAAAATTCTAAGTGTCACTGGTTACTGATTTGTACTGCCTCAAAAAAATTCTAAGTGTCACTGGTTACTGATTTGTACTGCCTCAAAAAAATTCTAAGTGTTCTTGGTTACTGATTTGTACTGACTGGAAAAAATTCTAAGTGTCACTGGTTACTGATTTGTACTGCCTCAAAAAAATTCTAAGTGTCACTGGTTACTGATTTGTACTGCCTCAAAAAAATTCTAAGTGTCGTTGGTTACTGATTTGTACTGACTGGAAAAAATTCTAAGTGTCACTGGTTACTGATTTGTACTGCCTCAAAAAAATTCTAAGTGTCACTGGTTACTGATTTGTACTGACTCTAAAAAATTCTAAGTGTCCTTGGTTACTGATTTGTACTGCATCAAAAAAATTCTAAGTGTCGTTGGTTACTGATTTGTACTGCATCAAAAAAATTCTAAGTGTCACTGGTTACTGATTTGTACTGACTCAAAAAAATTCTAAGTGTCGTTGGTTACTGATTTGTACTGCCTCAAAAAAATTCTAAGTGTCCTTGGTTACTGATTTGTACTGACTGGAAAAAATTCTAAGTGTCGTTGGTTACTGATTTGTACTGAGCCTAAAAAATTCTAAGTGTCGTTGGTTACTGATTTGTACTGCCTCTAAAAAATTCTAAGTGTCCTTGGTTACTGATTTGTAACCACCGGGTCAAATCCGGCCGGGCTAGCCGGCCCCGAGCACTCAAAGTCGGTATGAGCAGTCAAGTTCGCTCCCATCACAGTTTGGACCCTAAAAAAAGTCTAAGTGTCACTGGTTACTGATTTGTACTGAGCCTAAAAAATTCTAAGTGTCACTGGTTACTGATTTGTACTGCCTCAAAAAAATTCTAAGTGTCGTCGGTTACTGATTTGTAACCACCGGGTCAAATCCGGCCGGGCTAGCCGGCCCCGAGCACTCAAAGTCGGTATGAGCAGTCAAGTTCGCTCCCATCACAGTTTGGACCCTAAAAAAAGTCTAAGTGTCACTGGTTACTGATTTGTACTGAGCCTAAAAAATTCTAAGTGTCACTGGTTACTGATTTGTACTGCCTCAAAAAAATTCTAAGTGTCGTTGGTTACTGATTTGTAACCACCGGGTCAAATCCGGCTGGGCTAGCCGGCCTCGAGCACTCAAAGTCGGTATGAGCAGTCAAGTTCGCTCCCATCACAGTTTGGACCCTAAAAAAGTCTAAGTGTCACGGGTTACTGATTTGTACTGACTGAATAAAACTCTAAGTGTCGTTGGTTACTGATTGGTACTGACTGAAATAAATTCTAAGTGACGTTGTTTACTGATTTGTAACCACCGGGTCAAATCCGGCCGGGCTAGCCGGCCTCGAGCACTCAAAGTCGGTATGAGCAGTCAAGTTCGCT
The DNA here is from genome assembly GCF_037043375.1 of Chiloscyllium plagiosum. NCBI lineage: Eukaryota > Metazoa > Chordata > Chondrichthyes > Orectolobiformes > Hemiscylliidae > Chiloscyllium > Chiloscyllium plagiosum. Next base: position 15,123 of record NW_028270363.1, on the reverse strand, counting down.
CCCATCACAGTTTGGACCCTAAAAAAGTCTAAGTGTCACGGGTTACTGATTGGTACTGACTGAAATAAATTCTAAGTGACGTTGTTTACTGATTTGTAACCACCGGGTCAAATTCGGCCGGGCTAGCCGGCCTCGAGCACTCAAAGTCGGTATGAGCAGTCAAGTTCGCTCCCATCACAGTTTGGACCACTTGCCGACTTGGGAAATGCACGAAAATCGGCCCGAACGCGGGGGCCGGTCCGCTCTCAAAGTCGAGACCTTCGGCTGAACCACCGGGTCAAATCCGGCCGGGCTAGCCGGCCCCGAGCACGCAAAGCCGGTATGAGCAGTCAAGTTCGCTCCCATCACAGTTTGGACCACTTGCCGACTTGGGAAATGCACGAAAATCGGCCCGAACGCGGGGGCCGGTCCGCTCCCGAAGGCGGGACACTCACCCAAAGCCTGACCCCACCGCCGGCCAACACACCCTTCAAAATCACACCCATCCGACAATGCTACTCAAAAAGGATCCAAATTCAGAAACACCCCCTTCAAAAGGCACTCCGTCCCCGGCCACACTACCGGGGCATGCTCCCCTGGGCGATAATTAAGCCCCCACGACTAATTGAAGCCAACCACAGCCGCAACTCGAAAGGAGAAGTCAGTAACCAATTCAAAAATGCACTTGGTTACTGACTTCTACAGACTCAAAAAAATTCTAAGTGTCGTTGGTTACTGATTTGTACTGAGCCTAAAAAATTCTAAGTGTCACTGGTTACTGATTTGTACTGCCTCGAAAAAATTCTAAGTGTCCTTGGTTACTGATTTGTACTGCATCAAAAAAATTCTAAGTGTCACTGGTTACTGATTTGTACTGACTCAAAAAAATTCTAAGTGTCACTGGTTACTGATTTGTACTGACTCTAAAAAATTCTAAGTGTCCTTGGTTACTGATTTGTAACCACCGGGTCAAATCCGGCCGGGCTAGCCGGCCCCGAGCACGCAAAGCCGGTATGAGCAGTCAAGTTCGCTCCCATCACAGTTTGGACCCTAAAAAATCTAAGTGTCGTTGGTTACTGATTTGTACTGACTCAAAAAAAATTCTAAGTGTCACTGGTTACTGATTTGTACTGACTGGAAAAAATTCTAAGTGTCACTGGTTACTGATTTGTACTGCCTCAAAAAAATTCTAAGTGTCTTTGGTTACTGATTTGTACTGACTGGAAAAAATTCTAAGTGTCACTGGTTACTGATTTGTACTGAGCCTAAAAAATTCTAAGTGTCACTGGTTACTGATTTGTACTGCCTCAAAAAAATTCTAAGTGTCCTTGGTTACTGATTTGTAACCACCGGGTCAAATCCGGCCGGGCTAGCCGGCCCCGAGCACTCAAAGTCGGTATGAGCAGTCAAGTTCGCTCCCATCACAGTTTGGACCCTAAAAAAAGTCTAAGTGTCACTGGTTACTGATTTGTACTGAGCCTAAAAAATTCTAAGTGTCACTGGTTACTGATTTGTACTGCCTCAAAAAAATTCTAAGTGTCGTTGGTTACTGATTTGTACTGCCTCAAAAAAATTCTAAGTGTTCTTGGTTACTGATTTGTACTGACTGGAAAAAATTCTAATTGTCACTGGTTACTGATTTGTACTGAGCCTAAAAAATTCTAAGTGTCACTGGTTACTGATTTGTACTGCCTCAAAAAAATTCTAAGTGTCCTTGGTTACTGATTTGTACTGCATCAAAAAAATTCTAAGTGTCGTTGGTTACTGATTTGTACTGACTGGAAAAAATTCTAAGTGTCACTGGTTACTGATTTGTACTGCCTCAAAAAAATTCTAAGTGTCACTGGTTACTGATTTGTACTGAGCCTAAAAAATTCTAAGTGTCACTGGTTACTGATTTGTACTGCCTCAAAAAAATTCTAAGTGTCGTTGGTTACTGATTTGTAACCACCGGGTCAAATCCGGCTGGGCTAGCCGGCCTCGAGCACTCAAAGTCGGTATGAGCAGTCAAGTTCGCTCCCATCACAGTTTGGACCCTAAAAAAGTCTAAGTGTCACGGGTTACTGATTTGTACTGACTGAATAAAACTCTAAGTGTCGTTGGTTACTGATTGGTACTGACTGAAATAAATTCTAAGTGACGTTGTTTACTGATTTGTAACCACCGGGTCAAATCCGGCCGGGCTAGCCGGCCTCGAGCACTCAAAGTCGGTATGAGCAGTCAAGTTCGCTCCCATCACAGTTTGGACCCTAAAAAAGTCTAAGTGTCACGGGTTACTGATTGGTACTGACTGAAATAAATTCTAAGTGTCGTCGGTTACTGATTTGTAACCACCGGGTCAAATCCGGCCGGGCTAGCCGGCCCCGAGCACTCAAAGTCGGTATGAGCAGTCAGGTTCGCTCCCATCACAGTTTGGACCACTTGCCGACTTGGGAAATGCACGAAAATCGGCCCCAACGCGGGGGCCGGTCCGCTCTCAAAGTCGAGACCTTCGGCTGAACCACCGGGTCAAATCCGGCCGGGCTAGCCGGCCTCGAGCACTCAAAGTCGGTATGAGCAGTCAAGTTCGCTCCCATCACAGTTTGGACCACTTGCCGACTTGGGAAATGCATGAAAATCGGCCCGAACGCGGGGGCCGGTCCGC
>NW_028270362.1:120000-125000 GCF_037043375.1 Chiloscyllium plagiosum | reverse complement strand
GAGTGTGTGTGAGAGTGTGTGTGTGAGAGTGTGTGTGTGTGAGTGTGTGTGTGAGAGAGGGTGTGTGTGAGAGTGTGTGTGTGAGAGTGTGTGTGTGAGAGTGTGTGTGTGTGAGAGAGGGTGTGTGAGAGGGTGTGTGAGAGTGTGTGTGTGAGAGAGAGGGTGTGTGTGTGAGTGTGTGTGTGAGAGAGAGGGTGTGTGTGAGAGAGGGTGTGAGAGAGAGGGTGTGTGTGAGAGAGGGTGTGTGAGAGGGTGTGTGAGAGAGGGTGTGACAGAGAGAGTGTGTGTGTGAGAGAGGGTGTGAGAGAGTGTGTGTGTGTGAGAGAGGGTGTGAGAGAGTGTGTGTGTGAGAGTGTGTGTGTGAGAGTGTGTGTGTGAGAGAGGGTGTGTGAGAGAGGGTGTGACAGAGAGAGTGTGTGTGTGAGAGAGGGTGTGAGAGAGTGTGTGTGTGAGAGTGTGTGTGTGAGAGGGTGTGTGAGAGTGTGTGTGTGAGAGAGGGTGTGTGAGAGAGGGTGTGACAGAGAGAGTGTGTGTGTGAGAGAGTGTGTGTGAGAGTGTGTGAGAGAGAGGGTGTGTGAGAGAGGGTGTGTGTGAGAGGGTGTGTGTGAGAGGGTGTGTGTGAGAGGGTGTGTGAGAGAGGGTGTGTGAGAGAGGGTGTGACAGAGAGTGTGTGTGTGAGAGAGTGTGTGAGAGGGTGTGTGTGAGAGGGTGTGTGAGAGAGGGTGTGTGAGAGAGGGTGTGTGGGAGAGGGTGTGTGAGAGGGTGTGTGAGAGAGGGTGTGTGAGAGAGGGTGTGTGAGAGGGTGTGTGTGAGTGAGGGTGTGTGAGAGAGTGTGTGTGTGAGTGTGTGTGTGAGAGTGTGTGTGTGAGAGTGTGTGTGTGAGAGTGTGTGCGTGAGAGTGTGCGTGAGAGTGTGTGTGAGAGAGGGTGTGTGAGAGAGGGTGTGTGTGAGAGGGTGTGTGAGAGAGGGTGTGTGAGAGAGGGTGTGACAGAGAGAGGGTGTGTGAGAGAGGGTGTGTGAGAGAGGGTGTGTGAGAGAGGGTGTGTGTGAGAGTGTGTGTGTGAGAGTGTGTGTGTGAGAGTGTGTGTGTGAGAGTGTATGTGTGAGAGTGTATGTGTGAGAGTGTGTGTGAGAGAGGGTGTGTGTGTGAGAGAGGGTGTGAGAGAGAGGGTGTGTGAGAGGGTGTGTGAGAGGGTGTGTGAGAGAGGGTGTGACAGAGAGAGTGTGTGTGAGAGGGTGTGTGTGAGAGGGTGTGTGTGAGAGAGGGTGTGTGTGAGAGAGGGTGTGTGTGAGAGAGGGTGTGTGAGAGAGGGTGTGTGTGAGAGGGTGTGTGTGTGAGAGGGTGTGTGTGAGAGGGTGTGTGTGTGAGAGTGTGTGAGAGAGAGAGTGTGTGTGTGAGAGTGTGTGTGTGAGAGTGTGTGTGTGAGAGTGGGTGTGTGAGAGAGAGGGTGTGAGAGAGAGGGTGTGAGAGAGAGGGTGTGAGAGAGGGTGTGTGAGAGGGTGTGTGAGAGAGAGGGTGTGTGTGAGAGAGGGTGTGTGAGAGTGGGTGTGTGAGAGAGAGGGTGTGTGTGAGAGAGGGTGTGTGTGAGAGAGGGTGTGTGTGAGAGAGGGTGTGTGAGAGAGGGTGTGTGTGAGAGGGTGTGTGTGAGTGTGTGAGAGAGGGTGTGTGTGAGAAGGGGTGTGTGAGAGAGAGGGTGAGAGAGAGGGTGTGTGAGAGAGGGTGAGAGAGAGGGTGTGTGAGAGTGTGTGTGAGTGTGTGTGAGAGAGAGTGTGTGTGTGAGAGTGTGTGTGTGAGAGAGGGTGTGTGTGTGAGAGTGTGTGTGTGAGAAGGGGTGTGTGAGAAGGGGTGTGTGAGAGAGAGGGTGTGAGAGAGGGTGTGAGAGAGGGTGTATGTGAGAGTGTCTGTGAGAGAGAGGGTGTGAGAGAGAGGGTGTGTGAGAGTGTGTGTGTGAGAGAGGGTGTGTGTGAGAGGGGGTGTGTGTGAGAGTGTGTGTGAGAGAGAGGGTGTGTGTGAGAGTGTGTGTGAGAGAGAGGGTGTGTGAGAGAGGGTGTGACAGAGAGAGTGTGTGTGAGAGTGTGTGTGTGAGAGGGTGTGTGTGAGAGGGTGAATGTGTGAGTGTGTGTGAGAGAGGGTGTGTGAGAGAGGGTGTGTGAGAGAGAGGGTGTGAGAGAGAGGATGTGAGAGAGTGGGTGTGAGAGAGAGTGTGTGTGAGAGAGGTGGTGTGTGAGAGAGAGCGTGTGTGAGAGAGTGTGTGTGTGAGAGAGTGTGTGTGAGAGAGAGGGGGTGTGAGAGAGAGGGTGTGTGTGAGAGGGTGTGTGTGAGAGTGTGTGTGAGAGAGGGTGAGTGTGTGAGAGGATGTGTGTGAGAGGATGTGTGTGAGAGGGAGCATGTGTGAGAGAGGGTGTCTCTGTGTGCGTGTGTGTCTCTCTCTCTCTGTCTCCCTATCTGTGTCTGTGTGTGTGTGTCTCTCTCTGTCTCTCCCTGTCTGTGTCTGTGTGTGTCTCTCTCTGTCTCCCTATCTGTGTCTGTGTGTGTGTGTCTGACTCTCTCTGTCACCCTATCTGTGTCTGTGTGTGTGTCTCTCTCTCTGTCTCCCTATCTGTGTCTGTGTGTGTGTATCTCTCTCTGTCTCCCTATCTGTGTCTGTGTGTGTGTGTCTCTCTCTGTCTCCCTATCTGTGTCTGTGTGTGTCTCTCTCTCTGTCTCCGTATCTGTGTGTGTGTGTGTGTGTCTGACTCTCTCTGTCACCCTATCTGTGTCTGTGTGTGTGTCTCTCTCTCTGTCTCCCAATCTGTGTCTGTGTGTGTGTGTCTCTCTCTGTCTCCCTATCTGTGTCTGTGTGTGTGTCTCTCTCTGTCTCCCTATCTGTGTCTGTGTGTGTGTATCTCTCTCTGTCTCCCTATCTGTGTCTGTGTGTGTGTGTCTCTCTCTGTCTCCCTATCTGTGTCTGTGTGTGTCTCTCTCTCTGTCTCCGTATCTGTGTGTGTGTGTGTCTCTCTCTGTCTCCCTATCTGTGTCTGTGTGTGTCTCTCTCTCTGTCTCCCTATCTGTGTCTGTGTGTGTGTATCTCTCTCTGTCTCCCTATCTGTGTTTGTTTGTGTCTCTCTCTCTGTCTCCGTATCTGTGTGTGTGTGTGTGTCTCTCTCTGTCTCCCTATCTGTGTCTGTGTGTGTGTCTCTCTCTCTCTGTCTCCCTATCTGTGTCTGTGTGTGTGTCTCTCTCTCTGTCTCTCCCTGTCTGTGTCTGTCTCTCCCTCTGTCTCTCTCTCTCTGTCTCCCTATCTGTGTCTGTGTGTGTCTGTCTGTCTCTCTCTCTCTCCCTATCTGTGTCTGTGTGTGTGTGTGTCTCTCTCTCTCTCCCTATCTGTGTCTGTGTGTGTGTGTCTCTCTCTCTCTGTCTCCCTATCTGTGTCTGTGTGTGTGTGTCTCTCTGTCTCTCCCTGTCTGTGTCTGTCTCTCCCTCTGTCTCTCTCTCTCTGTCTCCCTCTCTGTGTCTGTGTGTGTGTGTGTCTCTCTCTCCCTATCTGTGTCTGTGTGTGTGTGTCTCTCTCTGTCTCCCTATCTGTGTCTGTGTGTGTGTGTGTCTCTCTGTCTCTCCCTGTCTGTGTCTGTCTCTCCCTCTGTCTCTCTCTCTCTGTCTCCCTCTCTGTGTCTGTCTGTGTGTGTCTCTCTCTCTGTCTCCCTATCTGTGTCTGTGTGTGTATATCTCTCTCTCTCTGTCTCCCTATCTGTGTCTGTGTGTCTGTCTGTCTCTCTCTCTCTGTCTCCCTATCTGTGTCTGTGTGTCTGTCTGTCTCTCTCTCTCTGTCTTCCTATCTGTGTCTGTGTGTGTGTCTCTCTCTCTCTCTCTGTCTCCCTATCTGTGTTTGTGTGTGTGTCTGTCTGTCTCTGCCTCCCTATCTGTGTCTGTGTGTGTGTCTCTCTCTCTGTCTCCCTGTATGTGTCTGTGTGCGTGTCTGTCTCTCTCTGTCCCCATATCTGTGTCTGTGTATGTGTCTCTCTCTTTGTCTCCCTATCTGCATTCTGTGTGTGTGTCTGTGTGTCTGTGTCTGTGTGTGTCTCTCTCTGTCTCCCTATCTGTGTCTGTGTGTGTGTGTCTCTCTCTCTCTGTCTCCCTATCTGTGTCTGTGTCTGACTCTCTCTGTCTCCCTATCTGTGTCTGTGTGTGTGTCTCTCTCTGTCTCCCTATCTGTGTCTGTGTGTGTCTGTCTCTCTCTTTGTCCCCCTATCTGTGTCACTCACTCACACTCACTCACAGATAGGGAGACAGACAGAGAGAGACAGACACACACAGACATAGATAGGGAGACAGAGAGAGAGAGATATACACACACAGACAAACACACACAGACACAGATAGGGAGACAGAGAGAGAGACAGACAGACACACAGAGACATAGATAGGGAGACAGAGAGAGAGACACACACACAGACACAGATAGGGAGACAGAGGGAGAGACAGACAGACACACAGAGACATAGATAGGGAGACAGAGAGAGAGATATACACACACAGACACAGATAGGGAGACAGAGAGACAGACACGCACACAGACACAGATAGGGAGACAGAGAGAGAGAGACACACACAGACACAGATAGGGAGACAGAGAGATACACACACACAGACACAGATAGGGAGACAGAGAGAGTGAGACACACACACACACAGATACGGAGACAGAGAGAGAGACACAAACAGACACAGATAGGGAGACAGAGAGAGATACACACACACAGACACAGATAGGGAGACAGAGAGAGTGAGACACACACACACACAGATAGGGAGACAGAGAGAGAGAGAGACACACACACACAGATACGGAGACAGAGAGAGAGACACAAACAGACACAGATAGGGAGACAGAGAGAGATACACACACACACACACAGATAGGGAGACAGAGAGAGTGAGACACACACACACACAGATAGGGAGACAGAGAGAGAGACACACACAGACACAGATAGGGAGACAGAGAGAGAGACACAAACAG
>NW_028270362.1:0-115000 GCF_037043375.1 Chiloscyllium plagiosum | reverse complement strand
TTGAGGGGTTTAGCATGGTTAAAATACAGAATAACAGATACCTGGGAGTGAGTTGCAGACTTTAATCTAATCGAGGGGTTCAGGGTGGGTTATATACAGAATAACAGATAGCCAGGAGTGAGTTACAGACTGGAATCTAATCGAGGGGCTCAGGGTGGTTTATATACAGAATAACAGATACCCCGGGAGTGAGTTACAGCCTGGAATCTAATCGAGGGGTTCAGGGTGGGTTATATACAGAATAACAGATACCCAGGAGTGAGTTACAGCCTGGAATCTAATCGAGGGGTTCAGGGTGGGTCATATACAGAATAACAGATACCCCGGGAGGGAGTTACAGACTGGAATCTAATCGAGGGGTTCAGGGTGGGTTATATACAGAATAACAGATACCCCGGGAGGGAGTTACAGACTGGAATCTGATCGAGGGGTTCAGGCTGGGTTATATACAGAATAACAGATACCCCGGGAGGGAGTTACAGACTGGAATCTAATCGAGGGTTCAGGGTGGGTTATATACAGAATAACAGATACCCCGGGAGTGAGTTACAGCCTGGAATCTAATCGAGGGGTTCAGGGCGGGTTATATACAGAATAACAGATACCCCGGGAGTGAGTTACAGACTGGAATCTAATTGAGGGGTTCAGGGTGGTTTATATACAGAATAACAGATACCCCGGGAGTGAGTTACAGACTGGAATCTGATCGAGGGGTTCAGGGTGGGTTATATACAGAATAACAGATACCCCGGAGGGAGTTACAGACTGGAATCTAACCGAGGGGTTCAGGGTGGGTTATATACAGAATAACAGATACCCCGGGAGTGAGTTACAGACTGCAATCTAACCGAGGGGTTCAGGGTGGGTTGTATACAGAATAACAGATACCCCGGAGTGAGTTACAGACTGGAATGTAATCCAGGGGCTCAGGGTGGGTTATATACAGAGTAACAGATAGCCAGGAGTGAGTTACAGACTGCAATCTAATCGAGGGGTTCAGAGTGGGTTATATACAGAATAACAGATACCCCAGGAGTGAGTTACAGACTGGAATCTGATCGAGGGGCTCAGGGTGGGTTATATACAGAATAACAGATACCCAGGAGTGAGTTACTGCCTGGAATCTGATTGAGGGGTTCAGGGTGGGTTATATACAGAATAACATATACCCCGGGAGTGAGTTACAGATTGGAATCTGATCGAGGGGTTCAGGGTGGGTTATATACAGAATAACAGATACCCTGGGAGTGAGTTACAGACTGGAATCTAATCGAGGGGTTCAGGGTGGGTTATATACAGAATAACAGATACCCCGGGAGTGAGTTACAGACTGGAATCTAATCGAGGGGTTCAGGGTGCTTTATAAACAGAAATCAGATATCTGGGAGTGAGTTACAGACTGGAATATAATCATGTGGTTCTTGGTGGTTTAGATATGCAGTAACAGATTCCCAGGAGTGAGTTACAGACTGGAATCTATTTGAGATATTCAGTGTGGTTTACGTACAGAATATAAGCCACCCGGGAGTGAGGTGCAGACTGGAATCTGATTGAGGGGTTTAGCATGGTTAAAATACAGAATAACAGATACCTGGGAGTGAGTTGCAGACTTTAATCTAATCGAGGGGTTCAGGGTGGGTTATATACAGAATAACAGACACCCCGGGAGTGAGTTACAGACTGGAATCTAATCGAGGGGCTCAGGGTGGGCTATATCCAGAATAACAGATACCCCGGGAGTTACAGACTGGAATCTAATCGAGGGGCTCAGGGTGGGTTATATACAGAATAACAGATACTCCGGGAGTGAGTTACAGCCTGGAATCTAATCGAGGGGCTCAGGGTGGGTTATATACAGAATAACAGATACCCCGTGAGTGAGTTACAGACTGAAATCTAATCGAGGGGTTCAGGGTGGGTTATATACAGAATAACAGATACCCCGTGAGTGAGTTACAGACTGGAGTCTAATCGGGGAGTTCAGGGTGGGTTATATACAGAATAACAGATACCCCGGAGTGAGTTACAGACTGGAATCTAATCGAGGGGTTCAGGGTGGGTTATATACAGAATAACAGATACCCCGGAGTGAGTTACAGACTGGAATCTGATCGAGGGGTTCAGGGTGGGTTATATACAGAATAACAGATACCCCGGGAGTGAGTTACAGACTGGAATCTAATCGAGGGGTTCAGGGTGGGTTATATACAGAATAACAGATACCCCGGGAGTGAGTTACAACCTGGAATCTAATCGAGGGTTTCAGGGTGGGTTATATACAGAATAACAGATACCCCGGGAGTGAGTTACAGACTGGAATCTGATCGAGGGGTTCAGGGTGGGTTATGTACAGGATAACAGATACCCCGGGAGTGAGTTACAGACTGAAATCTAATCGAGGGGTTCAGGGTGGGTTATATACAGGATAACAGATACCCCGGGAGTGAGTTACAGCCTGGAATCTAATCGAGGGGCTCAGGGTGGGTTATATACAGGATAACAGATACCCCGGGAGTGAGTTACAGCCTGGAATCTAATCGAGGGGCTCAGGGTGGGTTATATACAGGATAACAGATACCCGGGAGCGAGTTACAGACTGAAATCTAATCGAGGGGCTCAGGGTAGATTATATACAGAATAACAGATACCCCGGGAGTGAGTTACAGACTGAAATCTAATCGAGGGGCTCAGGGTGGGTTATATACAGGATAACAGATACCCCGGGAGTGAGTTACAGCCTGGAATCTAATCGAGGGGCTCAGGGTGGGTTATATACAGAATAACAGATATGCCGGGAGTGAGTTACAGACTGAAATCTAATCAAGGGATCAGGGTGGGTTATATACAGAATAACAGATACCCCGGAAGTGAGTTACAGACTGGAATCTAATCGAGGGGTTCAGGGTGGGTTATATACAGGATAACAGATACCCTGGGAGTGAGTTGCAGACTGGAAACTAATCGAGGGGCTTCAGGGTGGGTTATATACAGAATAACAGATACCCCGGGAGTGAGTTCCAGACTGGAATCTAATCGAGGGGCTCAGGGTGGGTTATATACAGACTAACAGATACCCGGGAGTGAGTTACAGACTGGAATCTAATCGAGGGGTTCAGGGTGGGTTATATACAGAATAACAGATACCCCGTGAGTGAGTTACAGACTGGAGTCGAATCGGGGAGTTCAGGGTGGGTTATATACAGAATAACAGATACCCCGGAGTGAGTTACAGACTGGAATCTAATCGAGGGGATCAGGGTGGGTTATATACAGAATAACAGATACCCGGGAGGGAGTTACAACCTGGAATCTAATCGAGGGTTTCAGGGTGGTTTATATACAGAATAACAGATACCCCGGGAGTGAGTTACAGACTGGAATCTGATCGAGGGGTTCAGGGTGGGTTATGTACAGGATAACAGATACCCCGGGAGTGAGTTACAGCCTGGAATCTAATCGAGGGGCTCAGGGTGGGTTATATACAGGATAACAGATACCCGGGAGCGAGTTACAGCCTGGAATCTAATCGAGGGGCTCAGGGTAGGTTATATACAGGATAACAGATACCCCGGGAGTGAGTTACAGCCTGGAATCTAATCGAGGGGCTCAGGGTGGGTTATATACAGAATAACAGATACCCCGGGAGTGAGTTACAGACTGGAATCAAAGCGAGGTATTCAGGGTGGGTTATATGCAGAATAACAGATACCCCCAGAGTGAGTTACAGACTGGAATCTAATCGAGGGATTCAGGGTGGTTAAAATATAGAATAACAGATACCCCGGAGTGAGTTACAGCCTGGAATCTAATCGAGGGGCTCAGGGTGGATTATATACAGAATAACAGATACTCTGGGACTGCGTTATTTGATCGACGGCTTCAGTGTCGTGTCTGGACAGAGTAAGAGATACATGGGAGGGAGTTACAGATTTACAGGGTAGTGTCTGTACAGAGTGAGAGATACATGGGAGGGAGTTACAGAGTTACAGGGTGGTGTCTGTACAGAGTGAGAGATACCCGGGAGGGAGTTACAGAGTAACAGGGTGGTGTCTGTACAGAGTGAGAGATACCCGGGAGGGAGTTACAGAGTTACAGGGTAGTGTCTGTACAGAGTGAGAGATATCCGGGAGGGAGTTACAGAGTTACAGGGTAGTGTATGTACGGAGTGAGAGATACCCGGGAAGGAGTTACAGGGTTACAGGGTAGTGTCTGTACAGAGTGATAGGTACATGGGAGGGAGTTACAGAGTTACAGGGTAGTGTCTGTACAGAGTGAGAGATACCCGGGAGGGAGTTACAGAGTTACAGGGTAGTGTCTGTGCAGAGTGAGAGATACATGGGAGGGAGTTACAGAGTTACAGGGTAGTGTCTGTACAGAGTGAGAGATACCCGGGAGGGAGTTACAGAGTTACAGGGTAGTGTCTGTACAGAGTAAGAGATACATGGGAGGGAGTTACAGAGTTACAGGGTAGTGTCTGTACAGAGTAAGAGATACCCGGGAGGGAGTTACAGAGTTACAGGGTAGTGTCTGTACAGAGTAAGAGATACATGGGAGGGAGTTACAGAGTTACAGGGTAGTGTCTGTACAGAGTAAGAGATACATGGGAGGGAGTTACAGAGTTACAGGGTAGTGTCTGTACAGAGTAAGAGATACCCGGGAGGGAGTTACAGAGTTACAGGGTAGTGTCTGTACAGAGTGAGAGATACCCGGGAGGGAGTTACAGAGTTACAGGGTAGTGTCTGTGCAGAGTAAGAGATACATGGGAGGGAGTTACAGATTTACAGGGTAGTGTCTGTACAGAGTGAGAGATACATGGGAGGGAGTTACAGAGTTACAGGGTGGTGTCTGTACAGAGTGAGCGATACCCAGGAGGGAGTTACAGAGTTACAGGGTCGTGTCTGTACAGAGTGAGAGATGCCCGGGAGGGAGTTACAGAGTTACAGAGTAGTGTCTGTACAGAGTGAGAGATACCGGGGAGGGAGTTACAGAGTTACAGGGTCGTGTCTGTACAGAGTGAGAGATACCCGGGAGGGAGTTACAGAGTTACAGAGTAGTGTCTGTACAGAGTGAGAGATACCGGGGAGGGAGTTACAGAGTTACAGGGTAGTGTCGTTACAGAGTGAGAGATACATGGGAGGGAGTTACAGAGTTACAGGGTGGTGTCTGTACAGAGTGAGAGATACCCAGGAGGGAGTTACAGAGTTACAGGGTAGTGTCTGTACAGAGTGATAGGTACATGGGAGGGAGTTACAGAGTTACAGGGTAGTGTCTGTACAGAGTAAGAGATACCCAGGAGGGAGTTACAGAGTTACAGGGTAGTGTCTGTACAGAGTGAGAGACACCTGGGAGGGAGTTACAGAGTTACAGGGTAGTGTCTGTACAGAGTGAGAGATACATGGGAGGGAGTTACAGAGTTACAGGTTAGTGTCTGTACAGAGTGAGAGATACCTGGGAGGGAGTTACAGAGTTACAGGGTAGTGTCTGTACAGAGTGAGAGATACATGGGAGGGAGTTACAGAGTTACAGGGTAGTGTCTGTACAGAGTGATAGATACCCGGGAGGGTGTGACAGAGTTACAGGGTAGTGCCTGTACAGAGTGAGAGATACCTGGGTGGGTCTTACAGAGTTACAGGGTAGTGTCTGTACAGAGTGATAGATACCCGGGAGGGTGTGACAGAGTTACAGGGTAGTGCCTGTACAGAGTGAGAGATACCCGGGTGGGAGTTACAGAGTTACAGGGTAGTGTCTGTACAGAGTGAGAGATACCCAGGAGGGAGTTACAGAGTTACAGGGTAGTGTCTGTACAGAGTGAGAGTTACCCGGGAGGGAGTTACAGAGTTACAGGGTAGTGTCTGTCCAGAGTGAGAGATACCTGGGAAGGAGTTACAGAGTTACAGGGTAGTGTCTGCACAGAGTGAGAGATACATGGGAGGGAGTTACAGAGTTACAGGGTAGTGTCTGTACAGAGTGAGAGATACCTGGGAGGGAGTTACAGAGTTACAGGGTAGTGTCTGTACAGAGTGAGCCATACCCGGGAGGGAGTTACAGAGTTACAGGGTAGTGTCTGTACAGAGTGAGACATACCCGGGAGGGAGTTACAGATTACAGGGTAGTGTCTGTACAGAGTGAGAGAAACCCGGGAGGGAGGTACAGAGTTACAGGGTAGTGTCTGTACAGAGTGAGAGATGTCCGGGAGGGAGTTACAGAGTTACAGGGTAGTGTCTGTACAGAGTGAGAGATACCTGGGAGGGAGTTACAGAGTTACAGGGTAGTGTCTGTACAGAGTGAGAGATACATGGGACGGAGTTACAGAGTTACAGGGTAGTGTCTGTACAGAGTGAGAGATGTCCGGGAGGGAGTTACAGAGTTACAGGGTAGTGTCTGTACAGAGTGAGAGATACCTGGGAGGGAGTTACAGAGTTACAGGGTAGTGTCTGTACAGAGTGAGAGATACATGGGAGGGAGTTACAGAGTTACAGGGTAGTGTCTGTACAGAGTGAGAGATACCGGGGAGGGAGTTTCAGAGTTACAGGGTAGTGTCTGTACAGAGTGAGAGATACCCGGGAGGGAGTGACAGAGTTACAGGGTAGTGTCTGTACAGAGTGAGAGTTACCCGGGAGGGAGTTACAGAGTTACAGGGTAGTGTCTGTACAGAGTGAGAGATACCCGGGAGGGAGTTACAGAGTTACAGGGTAGTGTCTGTACAGAGTGAGAGATACCGGGGAGGGAGTTACAGAGTTATAGGGTAGTGTCTGTACAGAGTGAGTGATACATGGGAGGGAGTTACAGAGTTACAGGGTAGTGTATGTACGGAGTGAGAGATACATGGGAAGGAGTTACAGAGTTAGAGGGTAGTGTCTGTTCAGAGTGAGAGATACCCGGGAGGGAGTTACAGAGTTACAGGGTAGTGTCTGTACAGAGTGAGAGATGTCCGGGAGGGAGTTACAGAGTTACAGGGTAGTGTCTGTACAGAGTGAGAGATACCCGGGAGGGAGTTACAGAGTTACAGGGTAGTGTCTGTACAGAGTGAGACATACCTGGGAGGGAGTTACAGATTACAGGGTAGTGTCTGTACAGAGTGAGAGATACCCGGGAGGGAGTTACAGAGTTACAGGGTAGTGTCTGTACAGAGTGAGAGATACATGGGAGGGAGTTACAGATTTACAGGGTAGTGTCTGTACAGAGTGAGAGATACCCAGGAGGGAGTTACAGAGTTACAGGGTAGTATCTGTACAGAGTGAGAGATACATGGGAGGGAGTTACAGAGTTACAGGGTAGTGTATGTACGGAGTGAGAGATACATGGGAGGGAGTTACAGAGTTACAGGGTAGTGTCTGTACAGAGTGAGAGATACCGGGGAGGGAGTTTCAGAGTTACAGGGTAGTGTCTGTACAGAGTGAGAGATACCCGGGAGGGAGTTACAGAGTTACAGGGTAGTGTCTGTACAGAGTGAGAGATACCCGGGAGGGAGTTACAGAGTTACAGGGTAGTGTCTGTACAGAGTGAGAGATACCCGGGAGGGAGTTACAGAGTTACAGGGTAGTGTCTGTACAGAGTGAGAGATACCGGGGAGGGAGTTACAGAGTTATAGGGTAGTGTCTGTATAGAGTGAGTGATACATGGGAGGGAGTTACAGAGTTATAGGGTAGTGTCTGTACAGAGTGAGAGATACCCGGGAGGGAGTTACAGATTACAGGTTAGTGTCTGTACAGAGTGAGAGATACCGGGGAGGGAGTTTCAGAGTTACAGGGTAGTGTCTGTACAGAGTGAGAGATACCCGGGAGGGAGTGACAGAGTTACAGGGTAGTGTCTGTACAGAGTGAGAGTTACCCGAGAGGGAGTTACAGAGTTACAGGGTAGTGTCTGTACAGAGTGAGAGATGTCCGGGAGGGAGTTACAGAGTTACAGGGTAGTGTATGTACGGAGTGAGAGTTACCCGGGAGGGAGTTACAGAGTTACAGGGTAGTGTCTGTACAGAGTGAGAGATACCGGGGAGGGAGTTTCAGAGTTACAGGGTAGTGTCTGTACAGAGTGAGAGATACCCGGGAGGGAGTTACAGAGTTACAGGGTAGTGTCTGTACAGAGTGAGAGATACCCGGGAGGGAGTTACAGAGTTACAGGGTAGTGTCTGTACAGAGTGAGAGATACCCGGGAGGGAGTTACAGAGTTACAGGGTAGTGTCTGTACAGAGTGAGAGATACCGGGGAGGGAGTTACAGAGTTATAGGGTAGTGTCTGTACAGAGTGAGAGATACCCGGGAGGGAGTTTCAGAGTTACAGGGTAGTGTCTGTACAGAGTGAGAGATACCGGGGAGGGAGTTACAGAGTTATAGGGTAGTGTCTGTATAGAGTGAGTGATACATGGGAGGGAGTTACAGAGTTATAGGGTATTGTCTGTACAGAGTGAGAGATACCGGGGAGGGAGTTTCAGAGTTACAGGGTAGTGTCTGTACAGAGTGAGAGATACCCGGGAGGGAGTGACAGATTACAGGTTAGTGTCTGTACAGAGTGAGAGATACCGGGGAGGGAGTTACAGATTACAGGTTAGTGTCTGTACAGAGTGAGAGATACCGGGGAGGGAGTTTCAGAGTTACAGGGTAGTGTCTGTACAGAGTGAGAGATACCTGGGAGGGAGTTACAGAGTTACAGGGTAGTGTCTGTACAGAGTGAGAGATACCCGGGAGGGAGTTACAGAGTTACAGGGTAGTGTCTGTACAGAGTGAGAGATACCCGGGAGGGAGTTACAGAGTTACAGGGTAGTGTCTGTACAGAGTGAGAGATACCGGGGAGGGAGTTACAGAGTTATAGGGTAGTGTCTGTATAGAGTGAGTGATACATGGGAGGGAGTTACAGAGTTATAGGGTATTGTCTGTACAGAGTGAGAGATACCGGGGAGGGAGTTTCAGAGTTACAGGGTAGTGTCTGTACAGAGTGAGAGATACCCGGGAGGGAGTGACAGAGTTACAGGGTAGTGTCTGTACAGAGTGAGAGTTACCCGAGAGGGAGTTACAGAGTTACATGGTAGTGTCTGTACAGAGTGAGAGATACCGGGGAGGGAGTTACAGAGTTATAGGGTAGTGTCTGTATAGAGTGAGTGATACATGGGAGGGAGTTACAGAGTTATAGGGTAGTGTCTGTACAGAGTGAGAGATGTCCGGGAGGGAGTTACAGAGTTACAGGGTAGTGTATGTACAGAGTGAGAGATACCCGGGAGGGAGTTACAGAGTTACAGAGTAGTGTCTGTACAGAGTGAGAGATACCGGGGAGGGAGTTACAGAGTTATAGGGTAGTGTCTGTATAGAGTGAGTGATACATGGGAGGGAGTTACAGAGTTATAGGGTAGTGTCTGTACAGAGTGAGAGATACCTGGGAGGGAGTTACAGATTACAGGTTAGTGTCTGTACAGAGTGAGAGATACCGGGGAGGGAGTTTCAGAGTTACAGGGTAGTGTCTGTACAGAGTGAGAGATACCCGGGAGGGAGTGACAGAGTTACAGGGTAGTGTCTGTACAGAGTGAGAGATACCCGGGAGGGAGTGACAGAGTTACAGGGTAGTGTCTGTACAGAGTGAGAGTTACCCGAGAGGGAGTTACAGAGTTACAGGGTAGTGTCTGTACAGAGTGAGAGATGTCCGGGAGGGAGTTACAGAGTTACAGGGTAGTGTCTGTACAGAGTGAGAGATACCCGGGAGGGAGTTACAGAGTTACAGGGTAGTGTCTGTACAGAGTGAGAGATACCGGGGAGGGAGTTACAGAGTTATAGGGTAGTGTCTGTATAGAGTGAGTGATACATGGGAGGGAGTTACAGAGATATAGGGTAGTGTATGTACGGAGTGAGAGATACATGGGAAGGAGTTACAGAGTTAGAGGGTAGTGTTTGTTCAGAGTGAGAGATACCCTGGAGGGAGTTACAGAGTTACATGGTAGTGTCTGTACAGAGTGAGAGATGTCGGGAGGGAGTTACAGACTTACAGAGGAGTGTCTGTTCAGAGTGAGAGGTAAATAGGAGGGAGTTACAGAGTTACAGGGTAGTGTCTGTACAGAGTGAGAGATACCCGGGAGGGAGTTACTGAGTTACAGGGTAGTGTCTGTACAGAGTGAGAGATACCCGGGAGGGAGTTACAGATTTACAGGGTAGTGTCTGTACAGAGTGAGAGATACCTGGGAGGGAGTTACTGAGTTACAGGGTAGTGTCTGTACAGAGTGAGAGATACCCGGGAGGGAGTTACTGAGTTACAGGGTAGTGTCTGTACAGAGTGAGAGATACCCGGGAGGGAGTTACAGAGTTACAGGGTAGTGTCTGTACAGAGTGAGAGATACCTGGGAGGGAGTTACAAAGTTACAGGGTAGTGTCTGTACAGAGTGAGAGATGTCGGGAGGGAGTTACAGACTTACAGAGGAGTGTCTGTTCAGAGTGAGAGGTAAATAGGAGGGAGTTACAGAGTTACAGGGTAGTGTCTGTACAGAGTGAGAGATACCCGGGAGGGAGTTACTGAGTTACAGGGTAGTGTCTGTACAGAGTGAGAGATACCCGGGAGGGAGTTACAGAGTTACAGGGTAGTGTCTGTACAGAGTGAGAGATACCTGGGAGGGAGTTACAAAGTTACAGGGTAGTGTCTGTACAGAGTGAGAGGTACCAGGGAGGGAGTTACAGAGTTACAGGGTAGTGTCTGTATAGAGTGAGTGAAACATGGGAGGGAGGTACAGAGTTACAGGGTAATGTCTGTACTGAGTGAGAGATGTCGGGAGGGAGTTACAGAGTTACAGGGTAGTGTCTGTACAGAGTGAGAGATACCCGGGAGGGAGTTACAGAGTTACAGGGTAGTGTCTGTTCAGAGTAACAGATACCCGGGAGGGAGTTACAGAGTTACAGGGTAGTGTCTGTACAGAGTGAGAGATACCCGGGAGGGAGTTACAGAGTTACAGGGTAGTGTTTGTACAGAGTGAGAGATACCCGGGTGGGAGTTACAGAGTTACAGGGTAGTGTCTGTACAGAGTGAGAGATACCGGGGAGGGAGTTACAGAGTTACAGGGTAGTATCTGTACAGAGTGAGAGATACCCGGGAGGGAGTTACAGAGTTTCAGGGTAGTGTCTGTACAGAGTGAGAGATACCGGGGAGGGAGTTACAGAGTTACAGGGTAGTGTCTGTACAGAGTGATAGATACCCGGGAGGGAGTTACAGAGTTACAGGGTAGTGTCGGTACAGAGTGAGAGATTCACGGAGGGAGTTATAGAGTTACAGGGTAGTTTCTGTACAGAGTGGGAGATACATGGGAGGGAGTTACAGAGTTACAGGGTAGTGTCTGTACAGAGTGAGAGATACCCGGGAAGGAGTTACAGAGTTACAGGGTAGTGTCTGTACAGAGTGAGAGATATCCGGGAGGGAGTTACAGAGTTACAGGGTAGTGTATGTACGGAGTGAGAGATACCCGGGAGGGAGTTACAGGGTTACAGGGTAGTGTCTGTACAGAGTGATAGGTACATGGGAGGGAGTTACAGAGTTACAGGGTAGTGTCTGTATAGAGTGAGTGATACATGGGAGGGAGTTACAGAGTTATAGGGTAGTGTCTGTACAGAGTGAGAGATGTCCGGGAGGGAGTTACAGAGTTACAGGGTAGTGTATGTACAGAGTGAGAGATACCCGGGAGGGAGTTACAGAGTTATAGGGTAGTGTCTGTATAGAGTGAGTGATACATGGGAGGGAGTTACAGAGTTATAGGGTAGTGTCTGTACAGAGTGAGAGATACCTGGGAGGGAGTTACAGATTACAGGTTAGTGTCTGTACAGAGTGAGAGATACCGGGGAGGGAGTTTCAGAGTTACAGGGTAGTGTCTGTACAGAGTGAGAGATACCCGGGAGGGAGTGACAGAGTTACAGGGTAGTGTCTGTACAGAGTGAGAGATACCCGGGAGGGAGTGACAGAGTTACAGGGTAGTGTCTGTACAGAGTGAGAGTTACCCGAGAGGGAGTTACAGAGTAGTGTCTGTACAGAGTGAGAGATGTCCGGGAGGGAGTTACAGAGTTACAGGGTAGTGTATGTACGGAGTGAGAGTTACCCGGGAGGGAGTTACAGAGTTACAGGGTAGTGTCTGTACAGAGTGAGAGATACCGGGGAGGGAGTTTCAGAGTTACAGGGTAGTGTCTGTACAGAGTGAGAGATACCCGGGAGGGAGTTACAGAGTTACAGGGTAGTGTCTGTACAGAGTGAGAGATACCCGGGAGGGAGTTACAGAGTTACAGGGTAGTGTCTGTCCTGAGTGAGAGATTCACGGAGGGAGTTACAGAGTTACAGGGTAGTGTCTGTACAGAGTGAGAGATGTCCGGGAGGGAGTTACAGAGTTACAGGGTAGTGTATGTACGGAGTGAGAGTTACCCGGGAGGGAGTTACAGAGTTACAGGGTAGTGTCTGTACAGAGTGAGAGATACCGGGGAGGGAGTTTCAGAGTTACAGGGTAGTGTCTGTACAGAGTGAGAGATACCCGGGAGGGAGTTACAGAGTTACAGGGTAGTGTCTGTACAGAGTGAGAGATACCCGGGAGGGAGTTACAGAGTTACAGGGTAGTGTCTGTACAGAGTGAGAGATACCGGGGAGGGAGTTACTGAGTTACAGGGTAGTGTCTGTACAGAGTGAGAGTTACCCGAGAGGGAGTTACAGAGTTACAGGGTAGTGTCTGTACAGAGTGAGAGATGTCCGGGAGGGAGTTACAGAGTTACAGGGTAGTGTATGTACGGAGTGAGAGTTACCCGGGAGGGAGTTACAGAGTTACAGGGTAGTGTCTGTACAGAGTGAGAGATACCGGGGAGGGAGTTTCAGAGTTACAGGGTAGTGTCTGTACAGAGTGAGAGATACCCGGGAGGGAGTTACAGAGTTACAGGGTAGTGTCTGTACAGAGTGAGAGATACATGGGAGGGAGTTACAGAGTTACAGGGTAGTGTCTGTACAGAGTAAGAGATACATGGGAGGGAGTTACAGAGTTACAGGGTAGTGTCTGTACAGAGTGAGAGATACATGGGAGGGAGGTACAGAGTTACAGGGTAGTGTCTGTACAGAGTGAGAGATACATGGGAGGGAGTTACAGAGTTACAGGGTAGTGTCTGTACAGAGTGAGAGATACATGGGAGGGAGGTACAGAGTTACAGGGTAGTGTCTGTACAGAGGAAGAGATACATGGGAGAGAGTTACAGAGTTACAGGGCAGTGTCTGTACAGAGTGAGAGATACCCGGGAGGGAGTTACAGAGTTACAGGGTGGTGTCTGTACAGAGTGAGAGATACCCGGGAGGGAGTTACAGAGTTACAGGGTAGTGTCTGTACAGAGTGAGAGATACATGGGAGGGAGGTACAGAGTTACAGGGTAGTGTCTGTACAGAGGAAGAGATACATGGGAGAGAGTTACAGAGTTACAGGGCAGTGTCTGTACAGAGTGAGAGATACCCGGGAGGGAGTTACAGAGTTACAGGGTGGTGTCTGTACAGAGTGAGAGATACCCGGGAGGGAGTTACAGAGTTACAGGGTAGTGTCTGTACAGAGTGAGAGATACCCAGGAGGGAGTTACAGAGTTACAGGGTAGTGTCTGTACAGAGTGAGAGATACCCAGGAGGGAGTTACAGAGTTACAGGGTAGTGTCTGTACAGAGTGATAGGTACATGGGAGGGAGTTACAGAGTTACAGGGTAGTGTCTGTACAGAGTGAGAGATACCCAGGAGGGAGTTACAGAATTACAGAGTAGTGTCTGTACAGAGTGAGAGATACCCAGGAGGGAGTTACAGAGTTACAGGGTAGTGTCTGTACAGAGTGATAGGTACATGGGAGGGAGTTACAGAGTTACAGGGTGGTGTCTGTACAGAGTGAGAGATACCCGGGAGGGAGTTACAGAGTTACAGGGTAGTGTCTGTACAGAGTGAGAGATACCCAGGAGGGAGTTACAGAGTTACAGGGTAGTGTCTGTACAGAGTGATAGGTACATGGGAGGGAGTTACAGAGTTACAGGGTAGTGTCTGTACAGAGTAAGAGATACCCAGGAGGGAGTTACAGAGTTACAGGGTAGTGTCTGTACAGAGTGAGAGATACCCGGGAGGGAGTTACAGAGTTACAGGGTAGTGTCTGTACAGAGTGAGAGACACCTGGGAGGGAGTTACAGAGTTACAGGTTAGTGTCTGTACAGAGTGAGAGATACCTGGGAGGGAGTTACAGAGTTACAGGGTAGTGTCTGTACAGAGTGAGAGACACCTGGGAGGGAGTTACAGAGTTACAGGTTAGTGTCTGTACAGAGTGAGAGATACCTGGGAGGGAGTTACAGAGTTACAGGGTAGTGTCTGTACAGAGTGAGAGATACATGGGAGGGAGTTACAGAGTTACAGGGTAGTGTCTGTACAGAGTGATAGATACCCGGGAGGGTGTGACAGAGTTACAGGGTAGTGCCTGTACAGAGTGAGAGATACCCGGGTGGGTCTTACAGAGTTACAGGGTAGTGTCTGTACAGAGTGATAGATACCCGGGAGGGTGTGACAGAGTTACAGGGTAGTGCCTGTACAGAGTGAGAGATACCCGGGTGGGAGTTACAGAGTTACAGGGTAGTGTCTGTACAGAGTGAGAGATACCCAGGAGGGAGTTACAGAGTTACAGGGTAGTGTCTGTACAGAGTGAGAGTTACCCGGGAGGGAGTTACAGAGTTACAGGGTAGTGTCTGTCCAGAGTGAGAGATACCTGGGAAGGAGTTACAGAGTTACAGGGTAGTGTCTGCACAGAGTGAGAGATACATGGGAGGGAGTTACAGAGTTACAGGGTAGTGTCTGTACAGAGTGAGAGATACCTGGGAGGGAGTTACAGAGTTACAGGGTAGTGTCCGTACAGAGTGAGCCATACCCGGGAGGGAGTTACAGAGTTACAGGGTAGTGTCTGTACAGAGTGAGACATACCCGGGAGGGAGTTACAGATTACAGGGTAGTGTCTGTACAGAGTGAGAGAAACCGGGGAGGGAGTTACAGAGTTACAGGGTAGTGTCTGTACAGAGTGAGAGATGTCCGGGAGGGAGTTACAGAGTTACAGGGTAGTGTCTGTACAGAGTGAGAGATACCCGGGAGGGAGTGACAGAGTTACAGGGTAGTGTCTGTACAGAGTGAGAGTTACCCGGGAGGGAGTTACAGAGTTACAGGGTAGTGTCTGTACAGAGTGAGAGATACCCGGGAGGGAGTTACAGAGTTACAGGGTAGTGTCTGTACAGAGTGAGAGATACCGGGGAGGGAGTTACAGAGTTATAGGGTAGTGTCTGTACAGAGTGAGTGATACATGGGAGGGAGTTACAGAGTTACAGGGTAGTGTATGTACGGAGTGAGAGATACATGGGAAGGAGTTACAGAGTTAGAGGGTAGTGTCTGTTCAGAGTGAGAGATACCCGGGAGGGAGTTACAGAGTTACAGGGTAGTGTCTGTACAGAGTGAGAGATGTCCGGGAGGGAGTTACAGAGTTACAGGGTAGTGTCTGTACAGAGTGAGAGATACCCGGGAGGGAGTTACAGAGGAACAGGGTAGTGTCTGTACAGAGTGAGACATACCTGGGAGGGAGTTACAGATTACAGGGTAGTGTCTGTACAGAGTGAGAGATACATGGGAGGGAGTTACAGAGTTACAGGGTAGTGTCTGTACAGAGTGAGAGATACCCGGGAGGGAGTTACAGAGTTACAGGGGAGTGTCTGTACAGAGTGAGAGATACCCGGAAGGGAGTTACAGAGTTACAGGGTAGTGTCTGTACAGAGTGAGAGATACATGGGAGGGAGTTACAGAGTTACAGGGTAGTGTCTGTACAGAGTGAGAGATACCCAGGAGGGAGTTACAGAGTTACAGGGTAGTGTCTGTACAGAGTGAGAGATACATGGGAGGGAGTTACAGAGTTACAGGGTAGTGTCTGTACAGAGTGAGAGATACCGGGGAGGGAGTTTCAGAGTTACAGGGTAGTGTCTGTACAGAGTGAGAGATACCCGGGAGGGAGTTACAGAGTTACAGGGTAGTGTCTGTACAGAGTGAGAGATACCGGGGAGGGAGTTACAGAGTTATAGGGTAGTGTCTGTATAGAGTGAGTGATACATGGGAGGGAGTTACAGAGTTATAGGGTAGTGTCTGTACAGAGTGAGACATACCCGGGAGGGAGTTACAGATTACAGGTTAGTGTCTGTACAGAGTGAGAGATACCGGGGAGGGAGTTTCAGAGTTACAGGGTAGTGTCTGTACAGAGTGAGAGATACCCGGGAGGGAGTGACAGAGTTACAGGGTAGTGTCTGTACAGAGTGAGAGTTACCCGAGAGGGAGTTACAGAGTTACAGGGTAGTGTCTGTACAGAGTGAGAGATGTCCGGGAGGGAGTTACAGAGTTACAGGGTAGTGTATGTACGGAGTGAGAGTTACCCGGGAGGGAGTTACAGAGTTACAGGGTAGTGTCTGTACAGAGTGAGAGATACCGGGGAGGGAGTTTCAGAGTTACAGGGTAGTGTCTGTACAGAGTGAGAGATACCCGGGAGGGAGTTACAGAGTTACAGGGTAGTGTCTGTACAGAGTGAGAGATACCCGGGAGGGAGTTACAGAGTTACAGGGTAGTGTCTGTACAGAGTGAGAGATACCCGGGAGGGAGTTACAGAGTTACAGGGTAGTGTCTGTACAGAGTGAGAGATACCGGGGAGGGAGTTACAGAGTTATAGGGTAGTGTCTGTATAGAGTGAGTGATACATGGGAGGGAGTTACAGAGTTATAGGGTAGTGTATGTACGGAGTGAGAGATACCCGGGAGGGAGTTACAGAGTTAGAGGGTAGTGTTTGTTCAGAGTGAGAGATTCCCTGGAGGGAGTGACAGAGTTACAGAGTAGTGTCTGTACAGAGTGATAGATACATGGGACGGAGTTACAGAGTTACAGGGTAGTGTCTGTACAGAGTGGGAGATACATGGGAGGGAGTTACAGAGTTACAGGGTAGTGTCTGTACAGAGTGGGAGATACATGGGAGGGAGTTACAGATTTCCAGGGTAGTGTCTGTACAGAGTGATAGATACATGGGACGGAGTTACAGAGTTACAGGGTAGTGTCTGTACAGAGTGGGAGATACATGGGAGGGAGTTACAGAGTTACAGGGTAGTGTCTGTACAGAGTGAGAGATACATGGGAGGGAGTTACAGATTTACAGGATAGTGCCTGTACAGAGTGATAGATACATGGGAAGGAGTTACAGAGTTACAGGGTAGTGTCTGTACAGAGTGAGCGATACCCGGGAGGGAGTTACAGAGTTACAGGGTAGTGTCTGTACAGAGTGAGAGATACCCGGGAGGGAGTTACAGAGTTACAGGGTAGTGTCTGTACAGAGTGAGAGATACCGGGGAGGGAGTTACAGAGTTATAGGGTAGTGTCTGTACAGAGTGAGACATACCCGGGAGGGAGTTACAGATTACAGGTTAGTGTCTGTACAGAGTGAGAGATACCGGGGAGGGAGTTTCAGAGTTACAGGGTAGTGTCTGTACAGAGTGAGAGATACCCGGGAGGGAGTGACAGAGTTACAGGGTAGTGTCTGTACAGAGTGAGAGTTACCCGAGAGGGAGTTACAGAGTTACAGGGTAGTGTCTGTACAGAGTGAGAGATACCCAGGAGGGAGTTACAGAGTTACAGGGTAGTGTCTGTACAGAGTGAGAGATACATGGGAGGGAGTTACAGAGTTACAGGGTAGTGTCTGTACAGAGTGAGAGATACCGGGGAGGGAGTTTCAGAGTTACAGGGTAGTGTCTGTACAGAGTGAGAGATACCCGGGAGGGAGTTACAGAGTTACAGGGTAGTGTCTGTACAGAGTGAGAGATACCCGGGAGGGAGTTACAGAGTTACAGGGTAGTGTCTGTACAGAGTGAGAGATACCGGGGAGGGAGTTACAGAGTTATAGGGTAGTGTCTGTACAGAGTGAGACATACCCGGGAGGGAGTTACAGATTACAGGTTAGTGTCTGTACAGAGTGAGAGATACCGGGGAGGGAGTTTCAGAGTTACAGGGTAGTGTCTGTACAGAGTGAGAGATACCCGGGAGGGAGTGACAGAGTTACAGGGTAGTGTCTGTACAGAGTGAGAGTTACCCGAGAGGGAGTTACAGAGTTACAGGGTAGTGTCTGTACAGAGTGAGAGATGTCCGGGAGGGAGTTACAGAGTTACAGGGTAGTGTATGTACGGAGTGAGAGTTACCCGGGAGGGAGTTACAGAGTTACAGGGTAGTGTCTGTACAGAGTGAGAGATACCGGGGAGGGAGTTTCAGAGTTACAGGGTAGTGTCTGTACAGAGTGAGAGATACCCGGGAGGGAGTTACAGAGTTACAGGGTAGTGTCTGTACAGAGTGAGAGATACCCGGGAGGGAGTTACAGAGTTACAGGGTAGTGTCTGTACAGAGTGAGAGATACCCGGGAGGGAGTTACAGAGTTACAGGGTAGTGTCTGTACAGAGTGAGAGATACCGGGGAGGGAGTTACAGAGTTATAGGGTAGTGTCTGTATAGAGTGAGTGATACATGGGAGGGAGTTACAGAGTTATAGGGTAGTGTATGTACGGAGTGAGAGATACATGGGAAGGAGTTACAGAGTTAGAGGGTAGTGTTTGTTCAGAGTGAGAGATTCCCTGGAGGGAGTGACAGAGTTACAGAGTAGTGTCTGTACAGAGTGATAGATACATGGGACGGAGTTACAGAGTTACAGGGTAGTGTCTGTACAGAGTGGGAGATACATGGGAGGGAGTTACAGAGTTACAGGGTAGTGTCTGTACAGAGTGAGAGATACATGGGAGGGAGTTACAGATTTCCAGGGTAGTGTCTGTACAGAGTGATAGATACATGGGACGGAGTTACAGAGTTACAGGGTAGTGTCTGTACAGAGTGGGAGATACATGGGAGGGAGTTACAGAGTTACAGGGTAGTGTCTGTACAGAGTGAGAGATACATGGGAGGGAGTTACAGATTTACAGGATAGTGTCTGTACAGAGTGATAGATACATGGGAAGGAGTTACAGAGTTACAGGGTAGTGTCTGTACAGAGTGAGCGATACCCGGGAGGGAGTTACAGAGTTACAGGGTAGTGTCTGTACAGAGTGAGAGATACCCGGGAGGGAGTTACAGAGTTACAGGGTAGTGTCTGTACAGAGTGAGAGATACCGGGGAGGGAGTTACAGAGTTATAGGGTAGTGTCTGTATAGAGTGAGTGATACATGGGAGGGAGTTACAGAGTTATAGGGTAGTGTCTGTACAGAGTGAGAGATACCTGGGAGGGAGTTTCAGAGTTACAGGGTAGTGTATGTACAGAGTGAGAGATACCCGGGAGGGAGTTACAGAGTTACAGAGTAGTGTCTGTACAGAGTGAGAGATGTCCGGGAGGGAGTTACAGAGTTACAGGGTAGTGTATGTACAGAGTGAGAGATACCCGGGAGGGAGTTACAGAGTTACAGAGTAGTGTCTGTACAGAGTGAGAGATACCGGGGAGGGAGTTACAGAGTTATAGGGTAGTGTCTGTATAGAGTGAGTGATACATGGGAGGGAGTTACAGAGTTATAGGGTAGTGTCTGTACAGAGTGAGAGATACCTGGGAGGGAGTTACAGATTACAGGTTAGTGTCTGTACAGAGTGAGAGATACCGGGGAGGGAGTTTCAGAGTTACAGGGTAGTGTCTGTACAGAGTGAGAGATACCCGGGAGGGAGTGACAGAGTTACAGGGTAGTGTCTGTACAGAGTGAGAGATACCCGGGAGGGAGTGACAGAGTTACAGGGTAGTGTCTGTACAGAGTGAGAGTTACCCGAGAGGGAGTTACAGAGTTACAGGGTAGTGTCTGTACAGAGTGAGAGATGTCCGGGAGGGAGTTACAGAGTTACAGGGTAGTGTATGTACGGAGTGAGAGTTACCCGGGAGGGAGTTACAGAGTTACAGGGTAGTGTCTGTACAGAGTGAGAGATACCGGGGAGGGAGTTTCAGAGTTACAGGGTAGTGTCTGTACAGAGTGAGAGATACCCGGGAGGGAGTTACAGAGTTACAGGGTAGTGTCTGTACAGAGTGAGAGATACCCGGGAGGGAGTTACAGAGTTACAGGGTAGTGTCTGTCCTGAGTGAGAGATTCACGGAGGGAGTTACAGAGTTACAGGGTAGTGTCTGTACAGAGTGAGAGATGTCCGGGAGGGAGTTACAGAGTTACAGGGTAGTGTATGTACGGAGTGAGAGTTACCCGGGAGGGAGTTACAGAGTTACAGGGTAGTGTCTGTACAGAGTGAGAGATACCGGGGAGGGAGTTTCAGAGTTACAGGGTAGTGTCTGTACAGAGTGAGAGATACCCGGGAGGGAGTTACAGAGTTACAGGGTAGTGTCTGTACAGAGTGAGAGATACCCGGGAGGGAGTTACAGAGTTACAGGGTAGTGTCTGTACAGAGTGAGAGATACCGGGGAGGGAGTTACTGAGTTACAGGGTAGTGTCTGTACAGAGTGAGAGTTACCCGAGAGGGAGTTACAGAGTTACAGGGTAGTGTCTGTACAGAGTGAGAGATGTCCGGGAGGGAGTTACAGAGTTACAGGGTAGTGTATGTACGGAGTGAGAGTTACCCGGGAGGGAGTTACAGAGTTACAGGGTAGTGTCTGTACAGAGTGAGAGATACCGGGGAGGGAGTTTCAGAGTTACAGGGTAGTGTCTGTACAGAGTGAGAGATACCCGGGAGGGAGTTACAGAGTTACAGGGTAGTGTCTGTACAGAGTGAGAGATACCCGGGAGGGAGTTACAGAATTACAGAGTAGTGTCTGTACAGAGTGAGAGATACATGGGAGGGAGTTACAGAGTTACAGGGTAGTGTCTGTACAGAGTAAGAGATACATGGGAGGGAGTTACAGAGTTACAGGGTAGTGTCTGTACAGAGTAAGAGATACATGGGAGGGAGTTACAGAGTTACAGGGTAGTGTCTGTACAGAGTGAGAGATACATGGGAGGGAGGTACAGAGTTACAGGGTAGTGTCTGTACAGAGTGAGAGATACCCGGGAGGGAGTTACAGAGTTACAGAGTAGTGTCTGTACAGAGTGAGAGATACATGGGAGAGAGTTACAGAGTTACAGGGTAGTGTCTGTACAGAGTGAGAGATACATGGGGGGGAGTTACAGAGTTACAGAGTAGTGTCTGTACAGAGTGAGAGATACCGGGGACGGAGTTACAGAGTTACAGGGCAGTGTCTGTACAGAGTGAGAGATACCTGGGAGGGAGTTACAGAGTTACAGGGTAGTGTCTGTACAGAGTGAGAGATACATGGGAGGGAGTTACAGAGTTACAGGGTAGTGTCTGTACAGAGTGAGAGATACCCGGGAGGGAGTTACAGAGTTACAGGGTAGTGTCTGTACAGAGTGATAGATACCCGGGAGGGTGTGACAGAGTTACAGGGTAGTGCCTGTACAGAGTGAGAGATACCCGGGTGGGAGTTACAGAGTTACAGGGTAGTGTCTGTACAGAGTGAGAGATACCCAGGAGGGAGTTACAGAGTTACAGGGTAGTGTCTGTACAGAGTGAGAGTTACCCGGGAGGGAGTTACAGAGTTACAGGGTAGTGTCTGTCCAGAGTGAGAGATACCTGGGAAGGAGTTACAGAGTTACAGGGTAGTGTCTGCACAGAGTGAGAGATACATGGGAGGGAGTTACAGAGTTACAGGGTAGTGTCTGTACAGAGTGAGAGATACCTGGGAGGGAGTTACAGAGTTACAGGGTAGTGTCCGTACAGAGTGAGCCATACCCGGGAGGGAGTTACAGAGTTACAGGGTAGTGTCTGTACAGAGTGAGACATACCCGGGAGGGAGTTACAGATTACAGGGTAGTGTCTGTACAGAGTGAGAGAAACCGGGGAGGGAGTTACAGAGTTACAGGGTAGTGTCTGTACAGAGTGAGAGATGTCCGGGAGGGAGTTACAGAGTTACAGGTTAGTGTCTGTACAGAGTGAGAGATACATGGGAGGGAGTTACAGAGTTACAGGGTAGTGTCTGTACAGAGTGAGACATACCCGGGAGGGAGTTACAGATTACAGGGTAGTGTCTGTACAGAGTGAGAGATACATGGGAGGGAGTTTCAGAGTTACAGGGTAGTGTCTGTACAGAGTGAGAGATACCCGGGAGGGAGTGACAGAGTTACAGGGTAGTGTCTGTACAGAGTGAGAGTTACCCGGGAGGGAGTTACAGAGTTACAGGGTAGTGTCTGTACAGAGTGAGAGATACCCGGGAGGGAGTTACAGAGTTACAGGGTAGTGTCTGTACAGAGTGAGAGATACCGGGGAGGGAGTTACAGAGTTATAGGGTAGTGTCTGTACAGAGTGAGTGATACATGGGAGGGAGTTACAGAGTTACAGGGTAGTGTATGTACGGAGTGAGAGATACATGGGAAGGAGTTACAGAGTTAGAGGGTAGTGTCTGTTCAGAGTGAGAGATACCCGGGAGGGAGTTACAGAGTTACAGGGTAGTGTCTGTACAGAGTGAGAGATGTCCGGGAGGGAGTTACAGAGTTACAGGGTAGTGTCTGTACAGAGTGAGAGATACCCGGGAGGCAGTTACAGAGTTACAGGGTAGTGTCTGTACAGAGTGAGAGATACCCGGGAGGGAGTTACAGAGGAACAGGGTAGTGTCTGTACAGAGTGAGACATACCTGGGAGGGAGTTACAGATTACAGGGTAGTGTCTGTACAGAGTGAGAGATACATGGGAGGGAGTTACAGAGTTACAGGGTAGTGTCTGTACAGAGTGAGAGATACCCGGGAGGGAGTTACAGAGTTACAGGGGAGTGTCTGTACAGAGTGAGAGATACCCGGAAGGGAGTTACAGAGTTACAGGGTAGTGTCTGTACAGAGTGAGAGATACATGGGAGGGAGTTACAGAGTTACAGGGTAGTGTCTGTACAGAGTGAGAGATACCCAGGAGGGAGTTACAGAGTTACAGGGTAGTGTCTGTACAGAGTGAGAGATACATGGGAGGGAGTTACAGAGTTACAGGGTAGTGTCTGTACAGAGTGAGAGATACCGGGGAGGGAGTTTCAGAGTTACAGGGTAGTGTCTGTACAGAGTGAGAGATACCCGGGAGGGAGTTACAGAGTTACAGGGTAGTGTCTGTACAGAGTGAGAGATACCGGGGAGGGAGTTACAGAGTTATAGGGTAGTGTCTGTATAGAGTGAGTGATACATGGGAGGGAGTTACAGAGTTATAGGGTAGTGTCTGTACAGAGTGAGACATACCCGGGAGGGAGTTACAGATTACAGGTTAGTGTCTGTACAGAGTGAGAGATACCGGGGAGGGAGTTTCAGAGTTACAGGGTAGTGTCTGTACAGAGTGAGAGATACCCGGGAGGGAGTGACAGAGTTACAGGGTAGTGTCTGTACAGAGTGAGAGTTACCCGAGAGGGAGTTACAGAGTTACAGGGTAGTGTCTGTACAGAGTGAGAGATGTCCGGGAGGGAGTTACAGAGTTACAGGGTAGTGTATGTACGGAGTGAGAGTTACCCGGGAGGGAGTTACAGAGTTACAGGGTAGTGTCTGTACAGAGTGAGAGATACCGGGGAGGGAGTTTCAGAGTTACAGGGTAGTGTCTGTACAGAGTGAGAGATACCCGGGAGGGAGTTACAGAGTTACAGGGTAGTGTCTGTACAGAGTGAGAGATACCCGGGAGGGAGTTACAGAGTTACAGGGTAGTGTCTGTACAGAGTGAGAGATACCCGGGAGGGAGTTACAGAGTTACAGGGTAGTGTCTGTACAGAGTGAGAGATACCGGGGAGGGAGTTACAGAGTTATAGGGTAGTGTCTGTATAGAGTGAGTGATACATGGGAGGGAGTTACAGAGTTATAGGGTAGTGTATGTACGGAGTGAGAGATACCCGGGAAGGAGTTACAGAGTTAGAGGGTAGTGTTTGTTCAGAGTGAGAGATTCCCTGGAGGGAGTGACAGAGTTACAGAGTAGTGTCTGTACAGAGTGATAGATACATGGGACGGAGTTACAGAGTTACAGGGTAGTGTCTGTACAGAGTGGGAGATACATGGGAGGGAGTTACAGAGTTACAGGGTAGTGTCTGTACAGAGTGAGAGATACATGGGAGGGAGTTACAGATTTCCAGGGTAGTGTCTGTACAGAGTGATAGATACATGGGACGGAGTTACAGAGTTACAGGGTAGTGTCTGTACAGAGTGGGAGATACATGGGAGGGAGTTACAGAGTTACAGGGTAGTGTCTGTACAGAGTGAGAGATACATGGGAGGGAGTTACAGATTTACAGGATAGTGTCTGTACAGAGTGATAGATACATGGGAAGGAGTTACAGAGTTACAGGGTAGTGTCTGTACAGAGTGAGCGATACCCGGGAGGGAGTTACAGAGTTACAGGGTAGTGTCTGTACAGAGTGAGAGATACCCGGGAGGGAGTTACAGAGTTACAGGGTAGTGTCTGTACAGAGTGAGAGATACCGGGGAGGGAGTTACAGAGTTACAGGGTAGTGTCTGTACAGAGTGAGAGATACATGGGAGGGAGTTAGAGTTACAGGGTAGTGTCTGTACAGAGTGAGAGATACCCGGGAGGGAGTTACAGAGTTACAGGGTAGTGTCTGTACAGAGTGAGAGATACATGGGAGGGAGTTACTGAGTTACACTGTCGTGTCTGTACAGAGTGAGAGATACCGGGGAGGGAGTTACAGAGTTATAGGGTAGTGTCTGTGCAGAGTGAGAGATACCCGGGAGGGAGTTACAGAGTTACAGGGTAGTGTCTGTACTGAGTGAGAGATACATGGGAGGGAGTTACAGAGTTACAGGGTAGTGTCTGTACAGAGTGAGAGATACCGGGGAGGGAGTTACAGAGTTACAGGGTAGTGTCTGTACAGGGTGAGAGATACCGGGAGGGAGTTACAGAGCTACAGGGTAATGTCTGTACAGAGTGAGAGATACCCGGGAGGGAGTTACAGAGTTACAGGGTGGCGTCTGTACAGAGTGAGAAATACCGGGGAGGGAGTTACAGAGTTACAGGGTAGTGTCTGTACAGAGTGAGAGATACATGGGAGGGAGTTACAGAGTTACAGGATAGCGTCTGTACAGAGTGAGACATACCCGGGAGGGAGTTACAGAGTTACAGGGTAGTGTCTGTACAGAGTGAGAGATGCCCGGGAGGGAGTTACAGAGTTACAGGGTAGTGTCTGTACAGAGTGAAAGATATCCGGGAGGGAGTTACAGAGTTACAGGGTCGTGTCTGTGCAGAGTGAGAGATACCCGGGAGAGACTTACAGAGTTACAGGGTAGTGTCTGTACAGAGTGAGAGATGTCCGGGAGGGAGTTACAGAGTTACAGGTTAGTGTCTGTACAGAGTGAGAGATACATGGGAGGGAGTTACAGAGTTACAGGGTAGTGTCTGTACAGAGTGAGACATACCCGGGAGGGAGTTACAGATTACAGGGTAGTGTCTGTACAGAGTGAGAGATACATGGGAGGGAGTTTCAGAGTTACAGGGTAGTGTCTGTACAGAGTGAGAGATACCCGGGAGGGAGTGACAGAGTTACAGGGTAGTGTCTGTACAGAGTGAGAGTTACCCGGGAGGGAGTTACAGAGTTACAGGGTAGTGTCTGTACAGAGTGAGAGATACCCGGGAGGGAGTTACAGAGTTACAGGGTAGTGTCTGTACAGAGTGAGAGATACCGGGGAGGGAGTTACAGAGTTATAGGGTAGTGTCTGTACAGAGTGAGTGATACATGGGAGGGAGTTACAGAGTTACAGGGTAGTGTATGTACGGAGTGAGAGATACATGGGAAGGAGTTACAGAGTTAGAGGGTAGTGTCTGTTCAGAGTGAGAGATACCCGGGAGGGAGTTACAGAGTTACATGGTAGTGTCTGTACAGAGTGAGAGATGTCCGGGAGGGAGTTACAGAGTTACAGGGTAGTGTCTGTACAGAGTGAGAGATACCCGGGAGGGAGTTACAGAGGAACAGGGTAGTGTCTGTACAGAGTGAGACATACCTGGGAGGGAGTTACAGATTACAGGGTAGTGTCTGTACAGAGTGAGAGATACATGGGAGGGAGTTACAGAGTTACAGGGTAGTGTCTGTACAGAGTGAGAGATACCCGGGAGGGAGTTACAGAGTTACAGGGGAGTGTCTGTACAGAGTGAGAGATACCCGGAAGGGAGTTACAGAGTTACAGGGTAGTGTCTGTACAGAGTGAGAGATACATGGGAGGGAGTTACAGAGTTACAGGGTAGTGTCTGTACAGAGTGAGAGATACCGGGGAGGGAGTTTCAGAGTTACAGGGTAGTGTCTGTACAGAGTGAGAGATACCCGGGAGGGAGTTACAGAGTTACAGGGTAGTGTCTGTACAGAGTGAGAGATACCCGGGAGGGAGTTACAGAGTTACAGGGTAGTGTCTGTACAGAGTGAGAGATACATGGGAGGGAGTTACAGAGTTACAGGGTAGTGTCTGTACAGAGTGAGAGATACCGGGGAGGGAGTTTCAGAGTTACAGGGTAGTGTCTGTACAGAGTGAGAGATACCCGGGAGGGAGTTACAGAGTTACAGGGTAGTGTCTGTACAGAGTGAGAGATACCCGGGAGGGAGTTACAGAGTTACAGGGTAGTGTCTGTACAGAGTGAGAGATACCCGGGAGGGAGTTACAGAGTTACAGGGTAGTGTCTGTACAGAGTGAGAGATACCGGGGAGGGAGTTACAGAGTTATAGGGTAGTGTCTGTATAGAGTGAGTGATACATGGGAGGGAGTTACAGAGTTATAGGGTAGTGTCTGTACAGAGTGAGAGATACCCGGGAGGGAGTTACAGAGTTACAGGTTAGTGTCTGTACAGAGTGAGAGATACCGGGGAGGGAGTTTCAGAGTTACAGGGTAGTGTCTGTACAGAGTGAGAGATACCCGGGAGGGAGTGACAGAGTTACAGGGTAGTGTCTGTACAGAGTGAGAGATACCCGGGAGGGAGTTACAGAGTTACAGGGTAGTGTCTGTACAGAGTGAGAGATACCCGGGAGGGAGTGACAGAGTTACAGGGTAGTGTCTGTACAGAGTGAGAGTTACCGGGGAGGGAGTTTCAGAGTTACAGGGTAGTGTCTGTACAGAGTGAGAGATACCCGGGAGGGAGTGACAGAGTTACAGGGTAGTGTCTGTACAGAGTGAGAGTTACCCGAGAGGGAGTTACAGAGTTACAGGGTAGTGTCTGTACAGAGTGAGAGATACCGGGGAGGGAGTTTCAGAGTTACAGGGTAGTGTCTGTACAGAGTGAGAGATACCCGGGAGGGAGTTACAGAGTTACAGGGTAGTGTATGTACGGAGTGAGAGTTACCCGGGAGGGAGTTACAGAGTTACAGGGTAGTGTCTGTACAGAGTGAGAGATACCGGGGAGGGAGTTTCAGAGTTACAGGGTAGTGTCTGTACAGAGTGAGAGATACCCGGGAGGGAGTTACAGAGTTACAGGGTAGTGTCTGTACAGAGTGAGAGATACCCGGGAGGGAGTTACAGAGTTACAGGGTAGTGTCTGTACAGAGTGAGAGATACCCGGGAGGGAGTTACAGAGTTACAGGGTAGTGTCTGTACAGAGTGAGAGATACCGGGGAGGGAGTTACAGAGTTATAGGGTAGTGTCTGTATAGAGTGAGTGATACATGGGAGGGAGTTACAGAGTTATAGGGTAGTGTATGTACGGAGTGAGAGATACATGGGAAGGAGTTACAGAGTTAGAGGGTAGTGTTTGTTCAGAGTGAGAGATTCCCTGGAGGGAGTGACAGAGTTACAGAGTAGTGTCTGTACAGAGTGATAGATACATGGGACGGAGTTACAGAGTTACAGGGTAGTGTCTGTACAGAGTGGGAGATACATGGGAGGGAGTTACAGAGTTACAGGGTAGTGTCTGTACAGAGTGAGAGATACATGGGAGGGAGTTACAGATTTCCAGGGTAGTGTCTGTACAGAGTGATAGATACATGGGACGGAGTTACAGAGTTACAGGGTAGTGTCTGTACAGAGTGGGAGATACATGGGAGGGAGTTACAGAGTTACAGGGTAGTGTCTGTACAGAGTGAGAGATACATGGGAGGGAGTTACAGATTTACAGGATAGTGTCTGTACAGAGTGATAGATACATGGGAAGGAGTTACAGAGTTACAGGGTAGTGTCTGTACAGAGTGAGCGATACCCGGGAGGGAGTTACAGAGTTACAGGGTAGTGTCTGTACAGAGTGAGAGATACCCGGGAGGGAGTTACAGAGTTACAGGGTAGTGTCTGTACAGAGTGAGAGATACCGGGGAGGGAGTTACAGAGTTACAGGGTAGTGTCTGTACAGAGTGAGAGATACATGGGAGGGAGTTAGAGTTACAGGGTAGTGTCTGTACAGAGTGAGAGATACCCGGGAGGGAGTTACAGAGTTACAGGGTAGTGTCTGTACAGAGTGAGAGATACATGGGAGGGAGTTACTGAGTTACACTGTCGTGTCTGTACAGAGTGAGAGATACCGGGGAGGGAGTTACAGAGTTACAGGGTAGTGTCTGTACAGAGTGAGAGATACATGGGAGGGAGTTACTGAGTTACAGGGTAGTGTCTGTACAGAGTGAGAGATACATGGGAGGGAGTTACTGAGTTACACTGTTGTATCTGTACAGAGTGAGAGATACCGGGGAGGGAGTTACAGAGTTACAGGGTAGTGTCTGTGCAGAGTGAGAGATACCCGGGAGGGATTACAGAGTTACAGGGTAGTGTCTGTTCAGAGTGAGAGATACATGGGAGGGAGTTACAGAGTTACAGGGTAGTGTCTGTACTGAGTGAGAGATACATGGGAGGGAGTTACAGAATTACAGGGGAGTGTCTGTACAGAGTGAGAGATACCTGGGAGGGAGTTACAGAGTTACAGGGTAGTGTCTGGACAGAGTGAGAGATACCGGGGAGGGAGTTACAGAGTTACAGGGTAGTGTCTGTACAGAGTGAGAGATACATGGGAGGGAGTTACTGAGTTACACTGTCGTGTCTGTACAGAGTGAGAGATACCGGGGAGGGAGTTACAGAGTTACAGGGTAGTGTCTGTGCAGAGTGAGAGATACCCGGGAGGGAGTTACAGAGTTACAGGGTAGTGTCTGTACAGAGTGAGAGATACATGGGAGGGAGTTACAGAGTTACAGGGTAGTGTCTGTACAGAGTGAGAGATACATGGGAGGGAGTTACAGAGTTACAGGGTAGTGTCTGTACAGAGTGAGAGATACCGGGAGGGAGTTACAGAGCTACAGGGTAGTGTCTGTACAGAGTGAGAAATACCGGGGAGGGAGTTACGGAGTTACAGGGTAGCGTCTGTACAGAGTGAGAGATACTGGGGAGGGAGTTACAGAGTTACAGTGTAGTGTCTGTACAGAGTGAGAGATACATGGGAGGGAGTTACAGAGTTACAGGGTAGTGTCTGTACAGAGTGAGAGATACATGGGAGGGAGTTACAGAGTTACAGGG
The DNA here is from genome assembly GCF_037043375.1 of Chiloscyllium plagiosum. Classification (NCBI taxonomy): domain Eukaryota; kingdom Metazoa; phylum Chordata; class Chondrichthyes; order Orectolobiformes; family Hemiscylliidae; genus Chiloscyllium; species Chiloscyllium plagiosum. Next base: position 85,556 of record NW_028270362.1, on the reverse strand, counting down.
TAGTGTCTGTACAGAGTGAGAGATACTCGGGAGGGAGTTACAGAGTTACAGAGTAGTGTCTGTACAGAGTGAAAGACACCCGGGAGGGAGTTACAGAGTTACAGTGTAGTGTCTGTACAGAGTGATAGATACCCGGGAGGGAGTTACAGCGTTACAGGGCAGTGTCTGTACAGAGTGAGAGATACATGGGAGGGAGTTACAGAGTTACAGGGTAGTGTCTGTACAGAGTGAGAAATACCGGGGAGGGAGTTACAGAGGAACAGGGTAGTGTCTGTACAGAGTGAGAGATACCCGGGAGGGAGTTACAGAGGAACAGGGTAGTGTCTGTACAGAGTGAGACATACCTGGGAGGGAGTTACAGATTACTGGGTAGTGTCTGTACAGAGTGAGAGATACCCGGGAGGGAGTTACAGAGTTACAGGGTAGTGTCTGTACAGAGTGAGAGATACCCAGGAGGGAGTTACAGAGTTACAGGGTAGTGTCTGTACAGAGTGAGAGATACCTGGGAGGGAGTTACAGAGTTACAGGGTAGTGTCTGTACAGAGTGAGAGATACCCGGGAGGGAGTTACAGAGTTACAGGGTAGTGTCTGCACAGAGTGAGAGATACCCGGGAGGGAGTTACAGAGTTACAGTGTAGTGTCTGTACAGAGTGAGAGATGTCGGGAGGGAGTTACAGAGTTACAGAGGAGTGTCTGTTCAGAGTGAGAGGTAAATAGGAGGGAGTTACAGAGTTACAGGGTAGTGTCTGTACAGAGTGAGAGATACCCGGGAGGGAGTTACAGAGTTACAGGGTAGTGTCTGTACAGAGTGAGAGATACCTGGGAGGGAGTTACAGAGTTACAGGGTAGTGTCTGTACAGAGTGAGAGATACCAGGGAGGGAGTTACAGAGTTACAGGGTAGTGTCTGTATAGAGTGAGTGAAACATGGGAGGGAGTTACAGAGTTACAGGGTAGTGTCTGTATTGAGTGAGAGATGTCGGGAGGGAGTTAGAGTTACAGGGTAGTGTCTGTTCAGAGTGACAGATACCCGGGAGGGAGTTACAGAGTTACAGGGTAGTGTCTGTACAGAGTGAGAGATACCCGGGAGGGAGTTACATAATTACAGGGTAGTGTCTGTACAGAGTGAGAGATACCCGGGAGGCAGTTACAGAGTTACAGGGTAGTGTCTGTACAGAGTGAGAGATACCGGGGAGGGAGTTACAGAGTTACAGGGTAGTATCTGTACAGAGTGAGAGATACCCGGGAGGGAGTTACAGAGTTACAGGGTAGTGTCGGTACAGAGTGAGAGATACCGGGGAGGGAGTTACAGAGGTACAGGGTAGTGTCTATACAGAGTGAGAGATACATGGGAGGGAGTTACAGAGTTACTTTGTAGTGTCTGTACAGAGTGAGAGATACCCGGGAGGGAGTTACAGAGTTACAGTGTAGTGTCTGTACAGAGTGGGAGATACATGGGAGGGAGTTACAGAGTTACAGGGTAGTGTCTGTCCTGAGTGAGAGATTCACGGAGGGAGTTACAGAGTTACAGGGTAGTGTCTGTACAGAGTGGGAGATACATGGGAGGGAGTTACAGAGTTACAGGGTAGTGTCTGTACAGAGTGAGATATACCCGGGAGGGAGTTACAGAGTTACAGTGTAGTGTCTGTACAGAGTGAGAGATACATGGGAGGGAGTTACAGAGTTACAGGGTAGTGTCTGTACAGAGTGAGAGATTCACGGAGGGAGTTACAGAGTTACAGGGTAGTGTCTGTACTGAGTGAGAGATTCCAGGAGGGAGTGACAGAGTTACAGTGTAGTGTCTGTACAGAGTGATAGATACATGGGACGGAGTTACAGAGTTACAGGGTAGTGTCTGTTCAGAGTGGGAGATACATGGGAGGGAGTTACAGAGTTACAGGGTAGTGTCTGTACAGAGTGAGATATACATGAGAGGGAGTTACAGATTTACAGGGTAGTGTCTGTACAGAGTGATAGATACATGGGACGGAGTTACAGAGTTACAGGGTAGTGTCTGTACAGAGTGGGAGATACATGGGAGGGAGTTACAGAGTTACAGGGTAGTGTCTGTACAGAGTGAGAGATACATGGGAGGGAGTTACAGATTTACAGGGTAGTGTCTGTACAGAGTGAGAGATACATGGGGGGGAGTTACAGAGTTACAGGGTAGTGTCTGTACAGAGTGAGCGATACCCGGGAGGGAGTTACAGAGTTACAGGGTAGTGTCTGTACAGAGTGAGAGATACATGGGAGGGAGTTACAGAGTTACAGGGTAGTGTCTGTACAGAGTGAGAGATACCGGGGAGGGAGTTACAGAGTTACAGGGTAGTGTCTGTACAGAGTGAGCGATACCCGGGAGGGAGTTACAGAGTTACAGGGTAGTGTCTCTACAGAGTGAGAGATATATGGGAGGGAGTTACAGAGTTACAGGGTAGTGTCTGTACAGAGTGAGAGATACATGGGAGGGAGTTACTGAGTTACAGGGTAGTGTCTGTACAGAGTGAGAGATACATGGGAGGGAGTTACTGAGTTACACTGTTGTATCTGTACAGAGTGAGAGATACCGGGGAGGGAGTTACAGAGTTACAGGGTAGTGTCTGTGCAGAGTGAGAGATACCCGGGAGGGATTACAGAGTTACAGGGTAGTGTCTGTACAGAGTGAGAGATACATGGGAGGGAGTTACAGAGTTACAGGGTAGTGTCTGTACTGAGTGAGAGATACCGGGGAGGGAGTTACAGAGTTACAGGGGAGTGTCTGTACAGAGTGAGAGATACCTGGGAGGGAGTTACAGAGTTACAGGGTAGTGTCTGGACAGAGTGAGAGATACCGGGGAGGGAGTTACAGAGTTACAGGGTAGTGTCTGTACAGAGTGAGAGATACATGGGAGGGAGTTACTGAGTTACACTGTCGTGTCTGTACAGAGTGAGAGATACCGGGGAGGGAGTTACAGAGTTACAGGGTAGTGTCTGTGCAGAGTGAGAGATACCCGGGAGGGAGTTACAGAGTTACAGGGTAGTGTCTGTACAGAGTGAGAGATACATGGGAGGGAGTTACAGAGTTACAGGGTAGTGTCTGTACAGAGTGAGAGATACATGGGAGGGAGTTACAGAGTTACAGGGTAGTGTCTGTACAGAGTGAGAGATACCGGGGAGGGAGTTACAGAGTTACAGGGTAGTGTCTGTACAGAGTGAGAGATACCGGGAGGGAGTTACAGAGCTACAGGGTAATGTCTGTACAGAGTGAGAGATACCCGGGAGGGAGTTACAGAGTTACAGGGTGGCGTCTGTACAGAGTGAGAAATACCGGGGAGGGAGTTACAGAGTTACAGGGTAGCGTCTGTACAGAGTGAGAGATACTGGGGAGGGAGTTACAGAGTTACAGTGTAGTGTCTGTACAGAGTGAGAGATACCCGGAAGGGAGTTACAGAGTTACAGGGTGGTGTCTGTTCAGAGTGAGAGATACATGGGAGGGAGTTACAGAGTTACAGGGTAGTGTCTGTACAGAGTGAGAGATACTCGGGAGGGAGTTACAGAGTTACAGAGTAGTGTCTGTACAGAGTGAAAGATACCCGGGAGGGAGTTACAGAGTTACAGTGTAGTGTCTGTACAGAGTGATAGATACCCGGGAGGGAGTTACAGAGTTACAGGGCAGTGTCTGTACAGAGTGAGAGATACATGGGAGGGAGTGACAGAGTTACAGGGTAGTGTCTGTACAGAGTGAGAGATACATGGGAGGGAGTTACAGAGTTACAGGGTAGTGTCTGTACAGAGTGAGAGATACGGGGGAGGGAGTTACAGAGGAACAGGGTAGTGTCTGTACAGAGTGAGAGATACCCGGGAGGGAGTTACAGAGGAACAGGGTAGTGTCTGTACAGAGTGAGACATACCTGGGAGGGAGTTACAGATTACAGGGTAGTGTCTGTACAGAGTGAGAGATACCCGGGAGGGAGTTACAGAGTTACAGGGTAGTGTCTGTACAGAGTGAGAGATACCCAGGAGGGAGTTACAGAGTTACAGGGTAGTGTCTGTACAGAGTGAGAGATACCTGGGAGGGAGTTACGGAGTTACAGGGTAGTGTAGGTACAGAGTGAGAGATACCCGGGAGGGAGTTACAGAGTTACAGGGTAGTGTCTGTACAGAGTGAGAGATACCCGGGAGGGAGTTACAGAGTTACAGGGTAGTGTCTGCACAGAGTGAGAGATACCCGGGAGGGAGTTACAGAGTTACAGTGTAGTGTCTGTACAGAGTGAGAGATGTCGGGAGGGAGTTACAGAGTTACAGAGGAGTGTCTGTTCAGAGTGAGATATAAATAGGAGGGAGTTACAGAGTTACAGGGTAGTGTCTGTACAGAGTGAGAGATACCCGGGAGGGAGTTACAGAGTTACAGGGTAGTGTCTGTATAGAGTGAGTGAAACATGGGAGGGAGTTACAGAGTTACAGGGTAGTGTCTGTACTGAGTGAGAGATGTCGGGAGGGAGTTAGAGTTACAGGGTAGTGTCTGTTCAGAGTGACAGATACCCGGGAGGGAGTTACAGAGTTACAGGGTAGTGTCTGTACAGAGTGAGAGATACCCGGGAGGGAGTTACATAATTACAGGGTAGTGTCTGTACAGAGTGAGAGATACCTGGGAGGGAGTTACAGAGTTACAGGGTAGTATCTGTACAGAGTGAGAGATACCGGGGAGGGAGTTACAGAGTTACAGGGTAGTATCTGTACAGAGTGAGAGATACCCGGGAGGGAGTTACAGAGTTACAGGGTAGTGTCGGTACAGAGTGAGAGATACCGGGGAGGGAGTTACAGAGTTACAGGGTAGTGTCTATACAGAGTGAGAGATACATGGGAGGGAGTTACAGAGTTACTTTGTAGTGTCTGTACAGAGTGAGAGATACCCGGGAGGGAGTTACAGAGTTACAGGGTAGTGTCTGTCCTGAGTGAGAGATTCACGGAGGGAGTTACAGAGTTACAGGGTAGTGTCTGTACAGAGTGGGAGATACATGGGAGGGAGTTACAGAGTTACAGGGTAGTGTCTGTACAGAGTGAGAGATACCAGGGAGGGAGTTACAGAGTTACAGGGTAGTGTCTGTCCTGAGTGAGAGATTCACGGAGGGAGTTACAGAGTTACAGGGTAGTGTCTGTACAGAGTGGGAGATACATGGGAGGGAGTTACAGAGTTACAGGGTAGTGTCTGTACAGAGTGAGAGATACCCGGGAAGGAGTTACAGAGTTACAGGGTAGTGTCTGTACAGAGTGAGAGATACCAGGGAGGGAGTTACAGAGTTACTGGGTAGTGTCTGTACAGAGTGAGATATACCCGGGAGGGAGTTACAGAGTTACAGGGTAGTGTCTGTACAGAGTGAGAGATACATGGGAGGGAGTTCCAGAGTTACAGGGTAGTGTCTGTACAGAGTGAGAGATTCACGGAGGGAGTTACAGAGTTACAGGGTAGTGTCTGTACTGAGTGAGAGATTCCAGGAGGGAGTGACAGAGTTACAGAGTAGTGTCTGTACAGAGTGATAGATACATGGGACGGAGTTACAGATTTACAGGGTAGTGTCTGTACAGAGTGATAGATACATGGGACGGAGTTACAGAGTTACAGGGTAGTGTCTGTACAGAGTGGGAGATACATGGGAGGGAGTTACAGAGTTACAGGGTAGTGTCTGTACAGAGTGAGAGATACATGGGAGGGAGTTACAGATTTACAGGGTAGTGTCTGTACAGAGTGATAGATACATGGGGGGGAGTTACAGAGTTACAGGGTAGTGTCTGTACAGAGTGAGCGATACCCGGGAGGGAGTTACAGAGTTACAGGGTAGTGTCTGTACAGAGTGAGAGATACCCGGGAGGGAGTTACAGAGTTACAGGGTAGTGTCTGTACAGAGTGAGAGATACCGGGGAGGGAGTTACAGAGTTACAGGGTAGTGTCTGTACAGAGTGAGAGATACATGGGAGGGAGTTACAGAGCTACAGGGTAGTGTCTGTACAGAGTGAGAGATACATGGGAGGGAGTTACTGAGTTACAGGGTAGTGTCTGTACAGAGTGAGAGATACATGGGAGGGAGTTACTGAGTTACACTGTTGTGTCTGTACAGAGTGAGAGATACCGGGGAGGGAGTTACAGAGTTACAGGGTAGTGTCTGTGCAGAGTGAGAGATACCCGGGAGGGATTACAGAGTTACAGGGTAGTGTCTGTACAGAGTGAGAGATACATGGGAGGGAGTTACAGAGTTACAGGGGAGTGTCTGTACAGAGTGAGAGATACCTGGGAGGGAGTTACAGAGTTACAGGGTAGTGTCTGTACAGAGTGAGAGATCCCGGGGAGGGAGTTACAGAGTTACAGGGTAGTGTCTGTACAGAGTGAGAGATACATGGGAGGGAGTTACTGAGTTACACTGTCGTGTGTGTACAGAGTGAGAGATACCGGGGAGGGAGTTACAGAGTTACAGGGTAGTGTCTGTGCAGAGTGAGAGATACCCGGGAGGGAGTTACAGAGTTACAGGGTAGTGTCTGTACAGAGTGAGAGATACATGGGAGGGAGTTACAGAGTTACAGGGTAGTGTCTGTACTGAGTGAGAGATACATGGGAGGGAGTTACAGAGTTACAGGGTAGTGTCTGTACAGAGTGAGAGATACATGGGAGGGAGTTACAGAGTTACAGGGTAGTGTCTGTACAGAGTGAGAGATACATGGGAGGGAGTTACAGAGTTACAGGGTAGTGTCTGTACAGAGTGAGAGATACCGGGGAGGGAGTTACAGAGTTACAGGGTAGTGTCTGTACAGAGTGAGAGATACCGGGAGGGAGTTACAGAGCTACAGGGTAATGTCTGTACAGAGTGAGAGATACCCGGGAGGGAGTTACAGAGTTACAGGGTGGCGTCTGTACAGAGTGAGAAATACCGGGGAGGGAGTTACAGAGTTACAGGATAGCGTCTGTACAGAGTGAGAGATACTGGGGAGGGAGTTACAGAGTTACAGTGTAGTGTCTGTACAGAGTGAGAGATACCCGGAAGGGAGTTACAGAGTTACAGGGTGGTGTCTGTTCAGAGTGAGAGATACATGGGAGGGAGTTACAGAGTTACAGGGTAGTGTCAGTACAGAGTGAGAGATACTCGGGAGGGAGTTACAGAGTTACAGGTTAGTGTCAGTACAGAGTGAGAGATACCCGGGAGGGAGTTACAGAGTTACAGAGTAGTGTCTGTACAGAGTGAAAGATACCCGGAAGGGAGTTACAGAGTTACAGGGTAGTGTCTGTACAGAGTGAGAGATACCCGGGAGGGAGTTACAGAGTTACAGGTTGGTGTCTGTACAGAGTGAGAGATACATGGGAGGGAGTTACAGAGTTACAGGGTAGTGTCTGTACAGAGTGAGAGATAGCTGGGAGGGAGTTACAGAGTTACAGGGTAGTGTCTGTACAGAGTGAGAGATACCTGGGAGGTAGTTACAGAGTTACAGGGTAGTGTCTGTACAGAGTGAGAGATACCGGGGAGGGAGTTACAGAGTTACAGGGTAGTGTCTGTACAGAGTGAGAGATACCTGGAAGGGAGTTACAGAGTTACAGGGTAGTGTCTGTACAGAGTGAGAGATACTGGGGAGGGAGTTACAGAGTTACAGGGTAGTGTCTGTACAGAGTGAGAGATACCCGGGAGGGAGCTACAGAGTTACAGGGCAGTGTCTGTCCAGAGTGAGAGATACCCAGGAGGGAGTTACAGAGTTACAGGGTAGTGTCTGGACAGAGTGAAAGATATCCGGGAGGGAGTTACAGAGTTACAGGGTAGTGTCATTACAGAGTGAGAGATACCCGGGATGGAGTTACAGAGTTACAGGGTAGTGTCTGTACAGAGTGACAGATACCCGGGAGGGAGTTACAGAGTTACAGGGTAGTGTCTGTACAGAGTGAGAGATACCCGGGAGGGAGTTACAGAGTTACAGGGTAGTGTCTGTACAGAGTGAAAGATATCCGGGAGGGAGTTACAGAGTTACAGGGTCGTGTCTGTGCAGAGTGAGAGATACCCGGGAGAGACTTACAGAGTTACAGGGTAGTGTCTGTGCAGAGTGAGAGTTACCCGGGAGGGAGTTACAGAGTTACAGGGTAGTGTCTGTGCAGAGTGAGAGTTACCCGGGAGGGAGTTACTGAGTTACACTGTCGTGTCTGTACAGAGTGAGAGATACCGGGGAGGGAGTTACAGAGTTACAGGGTAGTGTCTGTGCAGAGTGAGAGATACCCGGGAGGGAGTTACAGAGTTACAGGGTAGTGTCTGTACAGAGTGAGAGATACATGGGAGGGAGTTACAGAGTTACAGGGTAGTGTCTGTACTGAGTGAGAGATACATGGGAGAGAGTTACAGAGTTACAGGGTGGTGTCTGTACAGAGTGAGAGATACCGGGAGGGAGTTACAGAGCTACAGGGTAGTGTCTGTACAGAGTGAGAGATACCCGGGAGGGAGTTACAGAGTTACAGGGTGGCGTCTGTACAGAGTGAGAGATACCGGGGAGGGAGTTTCAGAGTTACAGGGGAGCGTCTGTACAGAGTGAGAGATACTGGGTAGGGAATTACAGAGTTACAGGGTAGTGTCTGTACAGAGTGAGAGATACATGGGAGGGAGTTACAGAGTTACAGGGTAGTGTCTGTACAGAGTGAGAGATACTCGGGAGGGAGTTACAGAGTTACAGGGTAGTGTCTGTACAGAGTGAAAGATACCCGGGAGGGAGTTACAGAGTTACAGGGTAGTGTCTGTACAGAGTGACAGATACCCGGGAGGGAGTTACAGAGTTACATGGTAGTGTCTGTACAGAGTGAGAGATACCTGGGAGGGAGTTACAGAGTTACAGGGTAGTGTCTGTACAGATTGAGAGATACTCGGGAGGGAGTTACAGAGTTACAGGGTAGTGTCTGTACAGAGTGAGAGATACCCGGGAGGGAGTTACAGAGTTACAGGGTAGTGTCTGTACAGAGTGAGAGATACCCGGGAGGGAGTTACAGAGTTACATGGTAGTGTCTGTACAGAGTGAGAGATAGATGGGAGGGAGTTACAGAGTTACAGGGTAGTGTCTGTACAGAGTGAGAGATACATGGGAGGGAGTTACAGAGTTACAGGGTAGTGTCTGTACACAGTGAGAGATACTCGGGAGGGAGTTACAGAGTTACAGGGTAGTGTCTGTACAGAGTGAGAGATACATGGGAGGGAGTTACAGAGTTACAGGGTAGTGTCTGTACAGAGTGAGATATACCCGGGAGGGAGTTACAGAGTTACAGGGTAGTGTCTGTACAGAGTGAGAGATACATTGGAGAGAGTTACAGAGTTACAGGGTGGTGTCTGTACAGAGTGAGAGATACCGGGAGGGAGTTACAGAGTTACAGGGTAGTGTCTGTACAGAGTGACAGATACCCGGGAGGGAGTTACAGAGTTACAGGGTAGTGTCTGTACAGTGTGAAAGATATCCGGGAGGGAGTTACAGAGTTACAGGGTAGTGTCTGTACAGAGTGAGAGATACCCGGGATTGAGTTACAGGGTCGTGTCTGTGCAGAGTGAGAGTTACCTGGGAGGGAGTTACAGAGTTACAGGGTAGTGTCTGTGCAGAGTGAGAGTTACCCGGGAGGGAGTTCCAAGGTTACAGGGTAGTGTCTGTGCAGAGTGAGAGTTACCCGGGAGGGAGTTACAAAGTTACAGGGTAGTGTCTGTACAGAGTGAAAGATACATGGGAGGGAGTTACAGAGTTACAGGGTAGTGTCTGTACAGAGTGAGAGATACCCGGGAGGGAGTTACAGAGTTACAGGGAAGTGTCTGTACAGAGTGAGAGATACCCGGAAGGGAGTTACAGAATTACAGGGTAGTGTCTGTACAGAGTGAGAGATACCCGGGAGTGAGTTACAGAGTTACAGGGTAGTGTCTGTACAGAGTGAGAGATACCCGGGAGGGAGTTACAGAGTTACAGGGTAGTGTCTGTACAGAGTGACAGATACCCGGGAGGGAGTTACAGAGTTACAGGGTAGTGTCTGTCCAGAGTGAGAGATACCCGGGAGGGAGTTACAGAGTTACAGAGGAGTGTCTGTTCAGAGTGAGAGATACCTGGGAGGGAGTTACAGAGTTACAGGGTAGTGTCTGTGCAGAGTGAGAGATACCCGGGAGGGAGTTACAGAGTTACAGGGTAGTGTCTGTACAGAGTGAGAGATACATGGGAGAGAGTTACAGAGTTACAGGGTGGTGTCTGTACAGAGTGAGAGATACCGGGAGGGAGTTACAGAGCTACAGGGTAGTGTCTGTACAGAGTGAGAGATACCCGGGAGGGAGTTACAGAGTTACAGGGTAGTGTCTGTACAGAGTGAGAGATACCGGGGAGGGAGTTACAGAGTTACAGGGGAGCGTCTGTACAGAGTGAGAGATACTGGGGAGGGAATTACAGAGTTACAGGGTAGTGTCTGTACAGAGTGAGAGATACCCAGAAGGGAGTTACAGAGTTACAGGGTAGTGTCTGTACAGAGTGAGAGATACATGGGGGGGAGTTACAGAGTTACAGGGTAGTGTCTGTACAGAGTGAGAGATACTCGGGAGGGAGTTACAGAGTTACAGGGTAGTGTCTGTACAGAGTGAAAGATACCCAGGAGGGAGTTACAGAGTTACAGGGTAGTGTCTGTACAGAGTGAGAGATACCCGGGAGGGAGTTACAGAGTTACATGGTAGTGTCTGTACAGAGTGAGAGATACATGGGAGGGAGTTACAGAGTTACAGGGTAGTGTCTGTACAGAGTGAGAGATACATGGGAGGGAGTTACAGAGTTACAGGGTAGTGTCTGTACAGAGTGAGAGATACCCGGAGGGAGTTACAGAGTTACAGGGTAGTGTCTGTACAGAGTGAGAGATACCCGGGAGGGAGTTACAGAGGAACAGGGTAGTGTCTGTACAGAGTGAGAGATACCCGGGAGGGAGTTACAGAGTTACATGGTAGTGTCTGTACAGAGTGAGATATACATGGGAGGGAGTTACAGAGTTACAGGTTAGTGTCTGTACAGAGTGAGAGATACATGGGAGGGAGTTACAGAGTTATAGGGTAGTGTCTGTACAGAGTGAGAGTTACCCGGGAGGGAGTTACAGAGTTACAGGGTAGTGTCTGTACACAGTGAGAGATACTCGGGAGGGAGTTACAGAGTTACAGGGTAGTGTCTGTACAGAGTGAGAGATACATGGGAGGGAGTTACAGAGTTACAGGGTAGTGTCTGTACAGAGTGAGAGATACCCGGGAGGGAGTTACAGAGTTACAGGGTAGTGTCTGTACAGAGTGAGAGATACCCGGGAGGGAGTTACTGAGTGACAGGGTAGTGTCTGTACAGAGTGAGAGATACCGGGGAGGGAGTTACAGAGTTACAGGGCAGTGTCTGTCCAGAGAGAGAGATACCCAGGAGGGAGTTACAGAGTTACAGGGTAGTGTCTGTACAGAGTGACAGATACCCGGGAGGGAGTTACAGAGTTACAGGGTAGTGTCTGTACAGAGTGAAAGATATCCGGGAGGGAGTTACAGAGTTACAGGGTAGTGTCTGTACAGAGTGAGAGATACCCTGGATGGAGTTACAGAGTTACAGGGTAGTGTCTGTACAGAGTGACAGATACCCGGGAGGGAGTTACAGAGTTACAGGGTAGTGTCTGTACAGTGTGAAAGATATCCGGGAGGGAGTTACAGAGTTACAGGGTAGTGTCTGTACAGAGTGAGAGATACCCGGGATTGAGTTACAGAGTTACAGGGTCGTGTCTGTGCAGAGTGAGAGTTACCTGGGAGGGAGTTACAGAGTTACAGGGTAGTGTCTGTGCAGAGTGAGAGTTACCCGGGAGGGAGTTCCAAGGTTACAGGGTAGTGTCTGTGCAGAGTGAGAGTTACCCGGGAGGGAGTTACAAAGTTACAGGGTAGTGTCTGTACAGAGTGAAAGATACAAGGGAGGGAGTTACAGAGTTACAGGGTAGTGTCTGTACAGAGTGAGAGATACCCGGGAGGGAGTTACAGAGTTACAGGGAAGTGTCTGTACAGAGAGAGAGATACCCGGAAGGGAGTTACAGAATTACAGGGTAGTGTCTGTACAGAGTGAGAGATACCCGGGAGTGAGTTACAGAGTTACAGGGTAGTGTCTGTACAGAGTGAGAGATACCCGGGAGGGAGTTACAGAGTTACAGGGTAGTGTCTGTACAGAGTGACAGATACCCGGGAGGGAGTTACAGAGTTACAGGGTAGTGTCTGTCCAGAGTGAGAGATACCCGGGAGGGAGTTACAGAGTTACAGAGTAGTGTCTATACAGAGTGAGCCATACCCGGGAGGGAGTTACAGAGTAACAGGGTAGTGTCTGTACAGAGTGAAACATACCTGGGAGGGAGTTACAGATTACAGGGTAGTGTCTGTCCAGAGTGACAGAAACCCGGGAGGGAGGTACAGAGTTACAGGGTAGTGTCTGTACAGAGTGAGAGATATATGGGAGGGAGTTACAGAGTTACAGAGTAGTGCCTGTACAGAGTGAGAGATACATGGGAGAGAGTTTCAGAGTTACAGGGTAGTGTCTGTACAGAGTGAGAGATACCGGGGAGGGAGTTACAGAGTTACAGAGTAGTTTCTGTATAGAGTGAGTGATACATGGGAGGGAGTTACAGAGTTAAGGGTAGTGTCTGTACAGAGTGAGAGATACATGGGAGGGAGTTACAGAGTTACAGGGTAGTGTCTGTACAGAGTGAGAGATACCGGGGAGGGAGTTACAGAGTTACAGGGTGGTGTCTGTATAGTGTGAGAGATACCCGGGAGGGAGTTACAGAGTTACAGGGTAGTGTCTGTTCATAGTGAGAGACACCCGGGAGGGAGTTACAGAGTTACAGGGTAGTGTCTGGACAGAGTGAGAGATACCCGGGAGGGCGTTACAGAATTACAGGGTAGTGTCTGTACAGAGTGAGAGATGCCCGGGAGGGAGGTACAGAGTTACAGGGTTGTGTCTGTACAGAGTGAGAGATACATGGGAGGGAGTTACAGAGTTACAGGGTAGTGTCTGTACAGAGTGAGAGATACCCGGGAGGGAGTTACAGATTTACAGGGCAGTGTCTGTACAGAGTGAGAGATACATGGGAGGGAGATACAGAGTTACAGGGTAGTGTCTGTACAGAGTGAGAGATATATGGGAGGGAGTTACAGAGTTACAGGGTAGTGTCTGTACAGAGTGAGAGATACATGGGAGGGAGTTACAGAGTTACAGGGTAGTGTCTGTACAGAGTGAGAGATACATGGGAGGGAGTTACAGAGTTACAGGGTAGTGTCTGTACAGAGTGAGCGATACCCGGGAGGGAGTTACAGATTTACAGGGCAGTGTCTGTACAGAGTGAGAGATACATGGGAGGGATTACAGAGTTACAGGGTCGTGTCTGTACAGAGTGAGCGATACATGGGAGGGAGTTACAGAGTTACAGGGTAGTGTCTGTACAGAGTGAGAGATACATGGGAGGGAGTTACAGAGTTACAGGGTAGTGTCTGTCCAGAGTGAGAGTTACCCGGGAGGGAGTTACAGATTTACAGGGTAGTGTCTGTACAGAGTGAGAGGTACCGGGGAGGGAGTTACAGAGTTACAGAGTAGTGTCTGTACAGAGTGAGAGATACCCGGGAGGGAGTTACAGAGTTACAGGGTAGTGTCTGTACAGTGAGAGATATTCGGGAGGGAGTTACAGAGTTACAGGGTAGTGTCTGTATAGAGTGAGAGATACCGGGGAGAGAGTTACAGAGTTACAGGGTAGTGTCAGTACAGAGTGAGAGATACCCGGGAAGGAGTTACAGAGTTACAGGGTAGTGCTTGTACAGAGTGAGTGATACCCAGGAGGGAGTTACAGAGTTACAGGGTAGTGTCTGTACAGAGTGAGAGATGTCGGGAGGGAGTTACAGAGTTACAGGGTAGTGTCTGTACAGAGTGAGAGATACCTGGGAGGAAGTTACAGAGTTACAGGGTAGTGTCTGTACAGAGTGAGAGATACCGGGGAGGGAGTGACAGAGTTACAGGGTAGTGTCTGTACAGAGTGAGAGGTACATGGGAGGGAGTTACAGAGTTACAGGGTAGTGTCTGTACAGAGTGAGAGATACCGGGGAGGGAGTGACAGAGTTACAGGGTAGTGTCTGTACAGAGTGAGAGATACCCGGGAGGGAGTTACAGAGTTAGTTTGTAGTGTCTGTACAGAGTGAGAGATACATGGGAGGGAGTTACAGAGTTACAGAGTAGTGTCTGTACAGAGTGAGAGATACCCGGGAGGGAGTTACAGAGTTACTTTGTAGTGTCTGTACAGAGTGAGAGATACATGGGAGGGAGTTACAGAGTTACAGTGTAGTGTCTGTACAGAGTGAGAGATACCTGTGAGGGAGTTACAGAGTTACAGAGTAGTGTCTGTACAGAGTGAGAGATACCCGGGAGGTAGTTTCAGAGTTACAGGGTAGTGTCTGTACAGAGTGAGAGATACCTGTGAGGGAGTTACAGAGTTACAGGGTAGTGTCTGTACAGAGTGAGAGATACATGGGAGGGAGTTACAGAGTTACAGGGTAGTGTATGTACAGAGTGAGAGATACCCGGGAGGGAGTTACAGATTTACAGGGTAGTGTCTGTACAGAGTGAGAGATACATGGGATGGAGTTACAGAGTTACAGGGTAGTGTCTGTACAGAGTGAGAGATACATGGGAGGGAGTTACAAAGTTACAGTGTAGTGTCTGTACAGAGTGAGAGATACCTGGGAGGGAGTTACAGAGTTACAGGGTAGTGTCTGTACAGAGTGAGAGATACCCGGGAGGGAGTTACAGAGTTACAGGGTAGTGTCTGTACAGAGTGAGAGATACCGGGGAGGGAGTTACAGAGTTACAGGATAGTGTCTGTACAGAGTGAGAGATACCCGGGAGGGAGTTACAGAGTTACAGTGTAGTGTCTGTACAGAGTGAGAGATACCCGGGAGGGAGTTACAGAGTTACAGTGTAGTGTCTGTACAGAGTGAGAGATACCCGGGAGGGAGTTTCAGAGTTACAGGGTAGTGTCTGTACAGAGTGAGAGATACCTGTGAGGGAGTTACAGAGTTACAGGGTAGTGTCTGTACAGAGTGAGAGATACATGGGAGGGAGTTACAGAGTTACAGGGTAGTGTATGTACAGAGTGAGAGATACCCGGGAGGGAGTTACAGATTTACAGGGTAGTGTCTGTACAGAGTGAGAGATACATGGGATGGAGTTACAGAGTTACAGGGTAGTGTCTGTACAGAGTGAGAGATACATGGGAGGGAGTTACAAAGTTACAGTGTAGTGTCTGTACAGAGTGAGAGATACCTGGGAGGGAGTTACAGAGTTACAGGGTAGTGTCTGTACAGAGTGAGAGATACCCGGGAGGGAGTTACAGAGTTACAGGGTAGTGTCTGTGCAGATTGAGAGATACCCGGGAGGGAGTTACAGAGTTACAGGGTAGTGTCTGTACAGAGTGAGAGATACCCGGGAGGGAGTTACAGAGTTACAGGGTAGTGTCTGTACAGAGTGAGAGATACCGGGGAGGGAGTTACAGAGTTACAGGGTAGTGTCTGTACAGAGTGAGAGATACCCGGGTGGGAGTTACAGAGTTACAGGGTAGTGTCTGTACAGAGTGAGAGATATCCGGGAGGGAGTTACAGAGTTACAGGGTGGTGTCTGTACAGAGTGAGAGATACCCGGGAGGGAGTTACAGAGTTACAGGGTAGTGTCTGTGCAGAGTGAGAGATACCCGGAAGGGAGTAACAGAGTTACAGGGTAGTGTCTGTACAGAGTGAGAGATACCCGGGAGGGAGTTACAGAGTTACAGGGTAGTGTCTGTACAGAGTGAGAGATACTGGGGAGGGAGTTACAAAGTTACAGTGTAGTGTCTCTACAGAGTGAGAGATACATGGGAGAGAGTTACAGAGTTACAGGGTAGTGTCTGTACAGAATGAGAGATACATGGGAGGGAGTTACAGAGTTACAGGGTAGTGCCTGTACAGAAGTGAGAGATACCCGGGAGGGAGTTACAGAGTTACAGTGTAGTGTCTCTACAGAGTGAGAGATACATGGGAGGGAGTTACAGAGTTACAGGGTAGGGTCTGTACAGAGTGAGAGATACCCGGGAGGGAGTTACAGATTTACAGGGTAGTGTCTGTACAGAGTGAGAGATACATGGGAGGGAGTTACAGAGTTACAGGGTAGTGTCTGTACAGAGTGAGAGATACATGGGAGGGAGTTACAGAGTTACAGGGTAGGGTCTGTACAGAGTGAGAGATACATGGGAGGGAGTTACAGAGTTACAGGGTAGTGTCTGTACAGAGTGAGAGATACTGGGGAGGGAATTACAGAGTTACAGGGTAGTTTCTGTACAGAGTGGAGATACTGGGGAGGGAGTTACAGAGTTACAGGGTAGTGTCTCTACAGAGTGAGAGATACATGGGAGGGAGTTACAGAGTTACAGGGTAGGGTCTGTACAGAGTGAGAGATACATGGGAGGGAGTTACAGAGTTACAGGGTAGTGTCTGTACAGAGTGAGAGTTACCCGGGAGGGAGTTACAGAGTTACAGGATAGTGTCTGTACAGAGTGAGAGATACCGGGGAGGGAGTTACAGAGTTACAGGATAGTGTCTGTACAGAGTGAGAGATTCCGGGGAGAGAGTTACAGAGTTACAGGGTAGTGTCTGTACAGAGTGAGAGATACTGGGGAGGGAGTTACAGAGTTACAGGGTAGTGTCTGTACAGAGTGAGAGGTACCGGGGAGAGAGTTACAGAGTTACAGGGTAGTGTCTGTACAGAGTGAGAGATACATGGGAGGGAGTTACAGAGTTACAGGGTAGTGTCTGTGCAGAGTGAGAGTTACCCGGGAGGGAGTTACAAGGTTACAGGGTATTGTCTGTGCAGAGTGAGAGTTACCCGGGAGGGAGTTACAAAGTTACAGGGTAGTGTCTGTACAGAGTGAAAGATACATGGGAGGGAGTTACAGAGTTACAGGGTAGTGTCTGTACAGAGTGAGAGATACCTGGGAGGGAGTTACAGAGTTACAGGGAAGTGTCTGTACAGAGTGAGAGATACCCGGAAGGGAGTTACAGAATTACAGGATAGTGTCTGTACAGAGTGAGAGATACCCGGGAGTGAGTTACAGAGTTACAGGGTAGTGTCTGTACAGAGTGAGAGATACCCGGGAGGGAGTTACAGAGTTACAGGGTAGTGTCTGTACAGAGTGACAGATACCCGGGAGGGAGTTACAGAGTTACAGGGTAGTGTCTGTCCAGAGTGAGAGATACCCGGGAGGGAGTTACAGAGTTACAGAGTAGTGTCTATACAGAGTGAGCCATACCCGGGAGGGAGTTACAGAGTAACAGGGTAGTGTCTGTACAAAGTGAAACATACCTGGGAGGGAGTTACAGATTACAGGGTAGTGTCTGTCCAGAGTGACAGAAACCCGGGAGGGAGGTACAGAGTTACAGGGTAGTGTCTGTACAGAGTGAGAGATATATGGGAGGGAGTTACAGAGTTACAGAGTAGTGCCTGTACAGAGTGAGAGATACATGGGAGAGAGTTTCAGAGTTACAGGGTAGTGTCTGTACAGAGTGAGAGATACCGGGGAGGGAGTTACAGAGTTACAGAGTAGTTTCTGTATAGAGTGAGTGATACATGGGAGGGAGTTACAGAGTTCAGGGTAGTGTCTGTACAGAGTGAGAGATACATGGGAGGGAGTTACAGAGTTACAGGGTAGTGTCTGTACAGAGTGAGAGATACCGGGGAGGGAGTTACAGAGTTACAGGGTGGTGTCTGTATAGTGTGAGAGATACCCGGGAGGGAGTTACAGAGTTACAGGGTAGTGTCTGTTCATAGTGAGAGACACCCGGGAGGGAGTTACAGAGTTACAGGGTAGTGTCTGGACAGAGTGAGAGATACCCGGGAGGGAGTTACAGAATTACAGGGTAGTGTCTGTACAGAGTGAGAGATGCCCGGGAGGGAGTTACAGAGTTACAGGGTTGTGTCTGTACAGAGTCAGAGATACATGGGAGGGAGTTACAGAGTTACAGGGTAGTGTCTGTACAGAGTGAGAGATACCCGGGAGGGAGTTACAGATTTACAGGGTCGTGTCTGTGCAGAGTGAGAGATACCCGGGAGGGAGTTACAGAGTTACAGGGTAGTGTCTGTGCAGAGTGAGAGTTACCCGGGAGGGAGTTACTGAGTTACACTGTCGTGTCTGTACAGAGTGAGAGATACCGGGGAGGGAGTTACAGAGTTACAAGGTAGTGTCTGTGCAGAGTGAGAGATACCCGGGAGGGAGTTACAGAGTTACAGGGTAGTGTCTGTACAGAGTGAGAGATACATGGGAGGGAGTTACAGAGTTACAGGGTAGTGTCTGTACTGAGTGAGAGATACATGGGAGAGAGTTACAGAGTTACAGGGTGGTGTCTGTACAGAGTGAGAGATACCGGGAGGGAGTTACAGAGCTACAGGGTAGTGTCTGTACAGAGTGAGAGATACATGGGAGGGAGTTACAGAGTTACAGGGTAGTGTCTGTACAGAGTGAGAGATACCGGGGAGGGAGTTACAGAGTTACAGGGGAGCGTCTGTACAGAGTGAGAGATACTGGGGAGGGAATTACAGAGTTACAGGGTAGTGTCTGTACAGAGTGAGAGATACCCAGAAGGGAGTTACAGAGTTACAGGGTGGTGTCTGTTCAGAGTGAGAGATACATGAGTGGGAGTTACAGAGTTACAGGGTAGTGTCTGTACAGAGTGAGAGATACTCGGGAGGGAGTTACAGAGTTACAGGGTAGTGTCTGTACAGAGTGAAAGATACCCGGGAGGGAGTTACAGAGTTACAGGGTAGTGTCTGTACAGAGTGAGAGATACCCGGGAGGGAGTTACAGAGTTACATGGTAGTGTCTGTACAGAGTGAGAGATACATGGGAGGGAGTTATTGAGTTACAGGGTAGTGTCTGTACAGAGTGAGAGATACATGGGAGGGAGTTACAGAGTTACAGGGTAGTGTCTGTACACAGTGAGAGATACTCGGGAGGGAGTTACAGAGTTACAGGGTAGTGTCTGTACAGAGTGAGAGATACATGGGAGGGAGTTACAGAGTTACAGGGTAGTGTCTGTACAGAGTGAGAGATACCCGGGAGGGAGTTACAGAGTTACAGGGTAGTGTCTGTACAGAGTGAGAGATACCCGGGAGGGAGTTACTGAGTGACAGGGTAGTGTCTGTACAGAGTGAGAGATACCGGGGAGGGAGTTACAGAGTTACAGGGCAGTGTCTGTCGAGAGTGAGAGATACATGGGAGGGAGTTACAGAGTTACAGGGTAGTGTCTGTACAGAGTGACAGATACCCGGGAGGGAGTTACAGAGTTACAGGGTAGTGTCTGTACAGAGTGAAAGATATCCGGGAGGGAGTTACAGAGTTACAGGGTAGTGTCTGTACAGAGTGAGAGATACCCTGGATGGAGTTACAGAGTTACAGGGTAGTGTCTGTACAGAGTGACAGATACCCGGGAGGGAGTTACAGAGTTACAGGGTAGTGTCTGTACAGAGTGAAAGATATCAGGGAGGGAGTTACAGAGTTACAGGGTAGTGTCTGTGCAGAGTGAGAGATACCCGGGAGCGAGTTACAGAGTTACAGGGTAGTGTCTGTGCAGAGTGAGAGTTACCCGGGAGGGAGTTACAGAGTTACAGGGTAGTGTCTGTGCAGAGTGAGAGTTACCCGGGAGGGAGTTACAAGGTTACAGGGTAGTGTCTGTGCAGAGTGAGAGTTACCCGGGAGGGAGTTACAAAGTTACAGGGTAGTGTCTGTACAGAGTGAAAGATACATGGGAGGGAGTTACAGAGTTACAGGGTAGTGTCTGTACAGAGTGAGAGATACCTGGGAGGGAGTTACAGAGTTACAGGGAAGTGTCTGTACAGAGTGAGAGATACCCGGAAGGGAGTTACAGAATTACAGGGTAGTGTCTGTACAGAGTGAGAGATACCCGGGAGGGAGTTACAGAGTTACAGGGTAGTGTCTGTACAGAGTGACAGATACCCGGGAGGGAGTTACAGAGTTACAGGGTAGTGTCTGTCCAGAGTGAGAGATACCCGGGAGGGAGTTACAGAGTTACAGAGTAGTGTCTATACAGAGTGAGCCATACCCGGGAGGGAGTTACAGAGTAACAGGGTAGTGTCTGTACAGAGTGAAACATACCTGGGAGGGAGTTACAGATTACAGGGTAGTGTCTGTCCAGAGTGACAGAAACCCGGGAGGGAGGTACAGAGTTACAGGGTAGTGTCTGTACAGAGTGAGAGATATATGGGAGGGAGTTACAGAGTTACAGAGTAGTGCCTGTACAGAGTGAGAGATACATGGGAGAGAGTTTCAGAGTTACAGGGTAGTGTCTGTACAGAGTGAGAGATACCGGGGAGGGAGTTACAGAGTTACAGAGTAGTTTCTGTATAGAGTGAGTGATACATGGGAGGGAGTTACAGAGTTAAGGGTAGTGTCTGTACAGAGTGAGAGATACATGGGAGGGAGTTACAGAGTTACAGGGTAGTGTCTGTACAGAGTGAGAGATACCGGGGAGGAAGTTACAGAGTTACAGGGTGGTGTCTGTATAGTGTGAGAGATACCCGGGAGGGAGTTACAGAGTTACAGGGTAGTGTCTGTTCATAGTGAGAGACACCCGGGAGGGAGTTACAGAGTTACAGGGTAGTGTCTGGACAGAGTGAGAGATACCCGGGAGGGAGTTACAGAATTACAGGGTAGTGTCTGTACAGAGTGAGAGATGCCCGGGAGGGAGTTACAGAGTTACAGGGTTGTGTCTGTACAGAGTCAGAGATACATGGGAGGGAGTTACAGAGTTACAGGGTAGTGTCTGTACAGAGTGAGAGATACCCGGGAGGGAGTTACAGATTTACAGGGTCGTGTCTGTGCAGAGTGAGAGATACCCGGGAGGGAGTTACAGAGTTACAGGGTAGTGTCTGTGCAGAGTGAGAGTTACCCGGGAGGGAGTTACTGAGTTACACTGTCGTGTCTGTACAGAGTGAGAGATACCGGGGAGGGAGTTACAGAGTTACAAGGTAGTGTCTGTGCAGAGTGAGAGATACCCGGGAGGGAGTTACAGAGTTACAGGGTAGTGTCTGTACAGAGTGAGAGATACATGGGAGGGAGTTACAGAGTTACAGGGTAGTGTCTGTACTGAGTGAGAGATACATGGGAGAGAGTTACAGAGTTACAGGGTGGTGTCTGTACAGAGTGAGAGATACCGGGAGGGAGTTACAGAGCTACAGGGTAGTGTCTGTACAGAGTGAGAGATACCCGGGAGGGAGTTACAGAGTTACAGGGTGGCGTCTGTACAGAGTGAGAGATACCGGGGAGGGAGTTACAGAGTTACAGGGGAGCGTCTGTACAGAGTGAGAGATACTGGGGAGGGAATTACAGAGTTACAGGGTAGTGTCTGTACAGAGTGAGAGATACCCAGAAGGGAGTGACAGAGTTACAGGGTGGTGTCTGTTCAGAGTGAGAGATACATGGGAGGGAGTTACAGAGTTACAGGGTAGTGTCTGTACAGAGTGAGAGATACTCGGGAGGGAGTTACAGAGTTACAGGGTAGTGTCTGTACAGAATGAAAGATACCCGGGAGGGAGTTACAGAGTTACAGGTTAGTGTCTGTACAGAGTGAGAGATACCCGGGAGGGAGTTACAGAGTTACATGGTAGTGTCTGTACAGAGTGAGAGATACATGGGAGGGAGTTACAGAGTTACAGGGTAGTGTCTGTACAGAGTGAGAGATACATGGGAGGGAGTTACAGAGTTACAGGGTAGTGTCTGTACAGAGTGAGAGATACCCGGGAGGGAGTTACAGAGTTACAGGGTAGTGTCTGTACAGAGTGAGAGATACCCGGGAGGGAGTTACTGAGTGACAGGGTAGTGTCTGTACAGAGTGAGAGATACCGGGGAGGGAGTTACAGATTTACAGGGCAGTGTCTGTCGAGAGTGAGAGATACATGGGAGGGAGTTACAGAGTTACAGGGTAGTGTCTGTACAGAGTGACAGATACCCGGGAGGGAGTTACAGAGTTACAGGGTAGTGTCTGTACAGAGTGAAAGATATCCGGGAGGGAGTTACAGAGTTACAGGGTAGTGTCTGTACAGAGTGAGAGATACCCTGGATGGAGTTACAGAGTTACAGGGTAGTGTCTGTACAGAGTGACAGATGCCCGGGAGGGAGTTACAGAGTTACAGGGTAGTGTCTGTACAGAGTGAAAGATATCCGGGAGGAAGTTACAGAGTTACAGGGTAGTGTCTGTACAGAGTGAGAGATACCCGGGAGGGAGTTACAGAGTTACAGGGTAGTGTCTGTATAGAGTGAAAGATATCCGGGAGGGAGTTACAGAGTTACAGGGTAGTGTCTGTACAGAGTGAGAGATACCCGGGAGGGAGTTACAGAGTTATAGGGTAGTGTCTGTACAGAGTGAGAGATACATGGGAGGGAGTTACAGAGTTACAGTGTAGTGTCTGTGCAGAGTGAGAGATACCCGGGAGCGAGTTACAGAGTTACAGGGTCGTGCCTGTGCAGAGTGAGAGTTACCTGGGAGGGAGTTACAGCGTTACAGGGTAGTGTCTGTGCAGAGTGAGAGTTACCCGGGAGGGAGTTCCAAGGTTACAGGGTAGTGTCTGTGCAGAGTGAGAGTTACCCGGGAGGGAGTTACAAAGTTACAGGGTAGTGTCTGTACAGAGTGAAAGATACATGGGAGGGAGTTACAGAGTTACAGGGTAGTGTCTGTACAGAGTGAGAGATACCCGGGAGGGAGTTACAGAGTTACAGGGAAGTGTCTGTACAGAGTGAGAGATACCCGGAAGGGAGTTACAGAATTACAGGGTAGTGTCTGTACAGAGTGAGAGATACCCGGGAGTGAGTTACAGAGTTACAGGGTAGTGTCTGTACAGAGTGAGAGATACCCGGGAGGGAGTTACAGAGTTACAGGGTAGTGTCTGTACAGAGTGACAGATACCCGGGAGGGAGTTACAGAGTTACAGGGTAGTGTCTATACAGAGTGAGCCATACCCGGGAGGGAGTTACAGAGTAACAGGGTAGTGTCTGTACAGAGTGAAACATACCTGGGAGGGAGTTACAGATTACAGGGTAGTGTCTGTCCAGAGTGACAGAAACCCGGGAGGGAGGTACAGAGTTACAGGGTAGTGTCTGTACAGAGTGAGAGATACCGGGGAGGGAGTTACAGAGTTACAGAGTAGTTTCTGTATAGAGTGAGTGATACATGGGAGGGAGTTACAGAGTTAAGGGTAGTGTCTGTACAGAGTGAGAGATACATGGGAGGGAGTTACAGAGTTACAGGGTAGTGTCTGTACAGAGTGATAGATACCGGGGAGGGAGTTACAGAGTTACAGGGTGGTGTCTGTATAGTGTGAGAGATACCCGGGAGGGAGTTACAGAGTTACAGGGTAGTGTCTGTTCATAGTGAGAGACACCCGGGAGGGAGTTACAGAGTTACAGGGTAGTGTCTGGACAGAGTGAGAGATACCCGGGAGGGAGTTACAGAATTACAGGGTAGTGTCTGTACAGAGTGAGAGATGCCCGGGAGGGAGTTACAGAGTTACAGGGTTGTGTCTGTACAGAGTGAGAGATACATGGGAGGGAGTTACAGAGTTACAGGGTAGTGTCTGTACAGAGTGAGAGATACCCGGGAGGGAGTTACAGATTTACAGGGCAGTGTCTGTACAGAGTGAGAGATACATGGGAGGGAGATACAGAGTTACAGGGTAGTGTCTGTACAAAGTGAGAGATACATGGGAGGGAGTTACAGAGTTACAGGGTAGTGTCTGTACAGAGTGAGAGATACATGGGAGGGAGTTACAGAGTTACAGGGTAGTGTCTGTACAGAGTGAGCGATACCCGGGAGGGAGTTACAGATTTACAGGGCAGTGTCTGTACAGAGTGAGAGATACATGGGAGGGATTACAGAGTTACAGGGTCGTGTCTGTACAGAGTGAGCGATACATGGGAGGGAGTTACAGAGTTACAGGGTAGTGTCTGTACAGAGTGAGAGATACCCGGGAGGGAGTTACAGAGTTACAGGGTGGTGTCTGTACAGAGTGAGAGATACCCGGAAGGGAGTTACAGAGTTACAGGGTAGTGTCTGTCCAGAGTGAGAGTTACCCGGGAGGGAGTTACAGATTTACAGGGTAGTGTCTGTACAGAGTGAGAGATACCGGGGAGGGAGTTACAGAGTTACAGGGTAGTGTCTGTACAGAGTGAGAGATACCCGGGAGGGAGTTACAGATTTACAGGGTAGTGTCTGTACAGTGAGTGATATTCGGGAGGGAGTTACAGAGTTACAGGGTAGTGTCTGTATAGAGTGAGAGATACCGGGGAGAGAGTTACAGAGTTACAGGGTAGTGTCAGTACAGAGTGAGAGATACCCGGGAAGGAGTTACAGAGTTACAGGGTAGTGCTTGTACAGAGTGAGTGATACCCAGGAGGGAGTTACAGAGTTACAGGGTAGTGTCTGTACAGAGTGAGAGATGTCGGGAGGGAGTTACAGAGTTACAGGGTAGTGTCTGTACAGAGTGAGAGATACCTGGGAGGAAGTTACAGAGTTACAGGGTAGTGTCTGTACAGAGTGAGAGGTACATGGGAGGGAGTTACAGAGTTACAGGGTAGTGTCTGTACAGAGTGAGAGATACATGGGAGGGAGTTACAGAGTTACAGGGTAGTGTCTGTACAGAGTGAGAGATACCGGGGAGGGAGTGACAGAGTTACAGGGTAGTGTCTGTACAGAGTGAGAGATACCCGGGAGGGAGTTACAGAGTTACTTTGTAGTGTCTGTACAGAGTGAGAGATACATGGGAGGGAGTTACAGAGTTACAGAGTAGTGTCTGTACAGAGTGAGAGATACCCGGGAGGGAGTTACAGAGTTACTTTGTAGTGTCTGTACAGAGTGAGAGATACCCGGGAGGTAGTTTCAGAGTTACAGGGTAGTGTCTGTACAGAGTGAGAGATACCCGGGAGGTAGTTTCAGAGTTACAGGGTAGTGTCTGTACAGAGTGAGAGATACCCGGGAGGGAGTTACAGAGTTACTTTGTAGTGTCTGTACAGAGTGAGAGATACATGGGAGGGAGTTACAGAGTTACAGGGTAGTGTCTGTACAGAGTGAGAGATACTGGGGAGGGAGTTACAGAGTTACAGTGTAGTGTCTGTACAGAGTGAGAGATACCCGGGAGGTAGTTTCAGAGTTACAGGGTAGTGTCTGTACAGAGTGAGAGATACCCGGGAGGGAGTTACAGAGTTACAGTGTAGTGTCTGTACAGAGTGAGAGATACCCGGGAGGGAGTTACAGAGTTACAGGGTAGTGTCTGTACAGAGTGAGAGATACATGGGAGGGAGTTACAGATTTACAGGGTAGTGTCTGTACAGAGTGAGAGATACATGGGATGGAGTTACAGAGTTACAGGGTAGTGCCTGTACAGAGTGAGAGATACATGGGAGGGAGTTACAGAGTTACAGGGTAGTGTCTGTACAGAGTGAGAGATACATGGGAGGGAGTTACAAAGTTACAGTGTAGTGTCTGTACAGAGTGAGAGATACCCGGGAGGGAGTTACAGAGTTACATGGTAGTGTCTGTACAGAGTGAGAGATACCCGGGAGGGAGTTACAGAGTTACATGGTAGTGTCTGTACAGAGTGAGAGATACCCGGGAGGGAGTTACAGAGTTACAGTGTAGTGTCTGTACAGAGTGAGAGATACCCGGGAGGGAGTTACAGAGTTACAGGGTAGTGTCTGTACAGAGTGAGAGATACATGGGAGGGAGTTACAGATTTACAGGGTAGTGTCTGTACAGAGTGAGAGATACATGGGATGGAGTTACAGAGTTACAGGGTAGTGCCTGTACAGAGTGAGAGATACATGGGAGGGAGTTACAGAGTTACAGGGTAGTGTCTGTACAGAGTGAGAGATACCCGGGAGGGAGTTACAAAGTTACAGTGTAGTGTCTGTACAGAGTGAGAGATACCGGGGAGGGAGTTACAGAGTTACAGGGTAGTGTCTGTACAGAGTGAGAGATACCCGGGAGGGAGTTACAAAGTTACAGTGTAGTGTCTGTACAGAGTGAGAGATACATGGGAGGGAGTTACAGAGTTACAGTGTAGTGTCTGTACAGAGTGAGAGATACCTGGGAGGGAGTTACAGAGTTACAGGGTAGTGTCTGTACAGAGTGAGAGATACCCGGGAGGGAGTTACAGAGTTACAGGGTAGTGTCTGTACAGAGTGAGAGATACCCGGGAGGGAGTTACAGAGTTACAGGGTAGTGTCTGTACAGAGTGAGAGATATCCGGGAGGGAGTTACAGAGTTACAGGGTGGTGTCTGTACAGAGTGAGAGATACCCGGGAGGGAGTTACAGAGTTACAGGGTAGTGTCTGTGCAGAGTGAGAGATACCCGGAAGGGAGTAACAGAGTTACAGGGTAGTGTCTGTGCAGAGTGAGAGATACCCGGGAGGGAGTTACAGAGTTACAGGGTAGTGTCTGTACAGAGTGAGAGATACTGGGGAGGGAGTTACAAAGTTACAGTGTAGTGTCTCTACAGAGTGAGAGATACATGGGAGAGAGTTACAGAGTTACAGGGTAGTGTCTGTACAGAGTGAGAGATACATGGGAGGGAGTTACAGAGTTACAGGGTAGTGCCTGTACAGAAGTGAGAGATACCCGGGAGGGAGTTACAGAGTTACAGTGTAGTGTCTCTACAGAGTGAGAGATACATGGGAGAGAGATACAGAGTTACAGAGTCGTGTCTCTACAGAGTGAGAGATACATGGGAGGGAGTTACAGAGCTACAGGGTAGTGTCTGTACAGAGTGAGAGATACCCGGGAGGGAGTTACAGAGTTACAGGGTAGTGTCTGTACAGAGTGAGAGATACATGGGAGGGAGTTACAGAGTTACAGTGTAGTGTCTGTACAGAGTGAGAGATACTGGGAAGGGAGTTACAGAGTTACAGGGTAGTTTCTGTACAGAGTGGAGATACTGGGGAGGGAGTTACAGAGTTACAGGGTAGTGTCTGTACAGAGTGAGAGATACATGGGAGGGAGTTACAGAGTTACAGGGTAGGGTCTGTACAGAGTGAGAGATACATGGGAGGGAGTTACAGAGTTACAGTGTAGTGTCTGTACAGAGTGAGAGATACATGGGAGGGAGTTACAGAGTTACAGGGTAGTGTCTGTACAGAGTGAGAGTTACCCGGGAGGGAGTTACAGAGTTACAGGATAGTGTCTGTACAGAGTGAGAGATACCGGGGAGGGAGTTACAGAGTTACAGGATAGTGTCTGTACAGAGTGAGAGATTCCGATGAGAGAGTTACAGAGTTACAGTGTAGTGTCTGTACAGAGTGAGAGATACTGGGGAGGGAGTTACAGAGTTACAGGGTAGTGTCTGTACAGAGTGAGAGGTACCGGGGAGAGAGTTACAGAGTTACAGGGTAGTGTCTGTACAGAGTGAGAGATACCCGGGTGGGAGTTACAGAGTTACAGGGTAGTGCCTGGACAGAGTGAGAGATACATGGGAGGGTGTTACAGAGTTACAGGGTAGTGTCTGTACAGAGTGAGAGATACCCGGGAGGGAGTTACAGAGTTACAGGGTAGTGTCTGTACAGAGTGAGAGGTACCGGGGAGAGAGTTACAGAGTTACAGGGTAGTGTCTGTACAGAGTGAGAGGTACCGGGGAGGGAGTTACAGAGTTACAGGGTAGTGTCTGTACAGAGTGAGAGATACCTGGGAGGGAGTTACAGAGTTATAGGGTCGTGTCTGTGCAGAGTGAGAGATACAATGGAGGGAGTGACAGAGTTACAGGGTAGTGTCTGTACAGAGTGAGAGATACATGGGAGGGAGTTACAGAGTTACAGGGTAGTGTCTGTACACAGTGATACATACATGGGAGGGAGTTACAGAGTTACAGGGTAGTGTCTGTACAGAGTGAGAGATACTGGGGAGGGAGTTAGAGAGTTACAGGGTAGTGTCTGTACAGAGTGAGAGATACTGGGGAGGGAGTTACAGAGTTACAGGGTAGTGTCTGTACAGAGCGAGAGATACATGGGAGGGAGTTACAGAGTTACAGTGTAGTGTCTGTACAGAGTGAGAGATACATGGGGGGGAGTTACAGAGTTACAGGGTAGTGTCTGTACAGAGTGAGAGATACTGGGGAGGGAGTTACAGAGTTACAGGGTAGTGTCTGTACAGAGTGAGAGATACATGGGAGGGAGTTACAGAGTTACAGTGTAGTGTCTGTACAGAGTGAGAGATACATGGGGAGGAGTTACAGAGTTACAGGGTAGTGTCTGTACAGAGTGAGAGATACTGGGGAGGGAGTTACAGAGTTACAGGGTAGTGTCTGTACAGAGTGAGAGATACCCGGGAGGGAGTTACAGAGTTACAGGGTAGTGTCTGTACAGAGTGAGTGGTACATGGGAGGGAGTTACAGAGTTACAGGGTAGTGTCTGTACAGAGTGAGAGATAGATGGGAGGGAGTTACAGAGTTACAGGGTAGTGTCTGTACAGAGTGAGAGATACCCGGGAGGGAGTTACAGAGTTACAGGGTACTGTCTGTACAGAGTGAGAGATACATGGGGGGGAGTTACAGAGTTACAGGGGGTAGTGTCTGTACAGAGTGAGAGATACATGGGGGGAGTTACAGAGTTACAGGGTAGTGTCTGTACAGAGTGAGAGATACCCGGGTGGGAGTTACTGAGTTACAGGGTAGTGCCTGTACAGAAGTGAGAGATACCCGGGAGGGAGTTACAGAGTTACAGTGTAGTGTCTCTACAGAGTGAGAGATACATGGGAGAGAGTTACAGAGTTACAGGGTAGTGTCTGTACAGAGTGGAGATACTGGGGAGGGAGTTACAGAGTTACAGGGTAGTGTCTGTGCAGAGTGAGAGATACCCGGAAGGGAGTTACAGAGTTACAGTGTAGTGTCTGTACAGAGTGAGAGATACCTGGGAGGGATTACAGAGTTACAGGGCAGTGTCTGTACAGAATGAGAGATACATGGGAGGGAGTTATAGAGTTACAGAGTAGTGTCTGTACAGAGTGAGAGATACCCCGGGAGGGAGTTACAGAGTTACAGGTTCGTGTCTGTACAGAGTGAGAGTTACCCGGGAGGGAGTTACAGAGTTACAGGGTAGTGTCTGTACAGAGTGAGAGATACATGGGAGGGAGTTACAGAGTTACAGGGTAGTGTCTGTACAGAGTGAGAGATACATGGGAGGGAGTTACAGAGTTACAGGGTAGTGTCTGTACAGAATGAGAGATACCGGGGAGGGAGTTACAGAGTTACAGGGTAGTGTCTGTACAGAGTGAGAGATACATGAGAGGGAGTTACAGAGTTACAGGGTAGTGTCTGTACAGAGTGAGAGATACATGGGGGGGAGTTACAGAGTTACAGGGTTGTGTCTGTACAGAGTGAGAGATACATGGGAGGGAGTTACAGAGTTACAGGGTAGTGTCTGTTCAGAGTGAGAGATACCTGGGAGGGAGTTACAGAGTTACAGGGTAGTGTCTGTACAGAGTGAGAGATACATGGGAGGGAGTTACAGAGTTACAGGGTAGTGTCTGTACAGAGTGAGAGATACCCGGGAGGGAGTTACAAAGTTACAGGGTAGTGTCTGTACAGAGTGAGAGATACCTGGGAGGGAGTTACAGAGTTACAGGGTAGTGTCTGTACAGAGTGAGAGATACCCGGGAGGGAGTTACAGAGTTACAGGGTAGTGTCTGTACAGAGTGAGAGATACCTGGGAGAGAGTTACAGAGTTACAGGGTCGTGTCTGTACAGAGTGAGAGATACCTGGGAGGGAGTTACAGAGTTACAGGGTAGTGTCTGTACAGAGTGAGAGATACATGGGAGGGAGTTACAGAGTTACAGGGTAGTGTCTGTACAGAGTGAGAGATACATGGGAGGGAGTTACAGAGTTACAGGGTGGTGTCTGTACAGAGTGAGAGATACCTGGGAGGGAGTTACAGAGTTACAGGGTAGTGTCTGTACAGAGTGAGTGATACATGGGAGGGAGTCACAGAGTTACTATGTAGTGTCTGTACAGAGTGAGAGATACATGGGAGGGAGGTACAGAGTTACAGTGTAGTGTCTGTATAGAGTGAGAGATACATGGGAGGGAGTTTCAGAATTACAGGGTAGTGTCTATACAGAGTGAGCCATACCCGGGAGGGAGTTACAGAGTAACAGGGTAGTGTCTGTACAGAGTGAAACATACCTGGGAGGGAGTTACAGATTACAGGGTAGTGTCTGTCCAGAGTGACAGAAACCCGGGAGGGAGGTACAGAGTTACAGGGTAGTGTCTGTACAGAGTGAGAGATATATGGGTCGGAGTTTCAGAGTTACAGAGTAGTGCCTGTACAGAGTGAGAGATACATGGGAGAGAGTTTCAGAGTTACAGGGTAGTGTCTGTACAGAGTGAGAGATACCGGGGAGGGAGTTACAGAGTTACAGAGTAGTTTCTGTATAGAGTGAGTGATACATGGGAGGGAGTTACAGAGTTAAGGGTAGTGTCTGTACAGAGTGAGAGATACATGGGAGGGAGTTACAGAGTTACAGGGTAGTGTCTGTACAGAGTGAGAGATACCGGGGAGGGAGTTACAGAGTTACAGGGTGGTGTCTGCATAGTGTGAGAGATACCCGGGAGGGAGTTACAGAGTTACAGGGTAGTGTCTGTTCATAGTGAGAGACACCCGGGAGGGAGTTACAGAGTTACAGGGTAGTGTCTGGACAGAGTGAGAGATACCCGGGAGGGAGTTACAGAATTACAGGGTAGTGTCTGTACAGAGTGAGAGATGCCCGGGAGGGAGTTACAGAGTTACAGGGTTGTGTCTGTACAGAGTGAGAGATACATGGGAGGGAGTTACAGAGTTACAGGGTAGTGTCTGTACAGAGTGAGAGATACCCGGGAGGGAGTTACAGATTTACAGGGCAGTGTCTGTACAGAGTGAGAGATACATGGGAGGGAGATACAGAGTTACAGGGTAGTGTCTGTACAGAGTGAGAGATACATGGGAGGGAGTTACAGAGTTAAAGGGTAGTGTCTGTACAGAGTGAGAGATACATGGGAGGGAGTTACAGAGTTACAGGGTAGTGTCTGTACAGAGTGAGCGATACCCGGGAGGGAGTTACAGATTTACAGGGCAGTGTCTGTACAGAGTGAGAGATACATGGGAGGGATTACAGAGTTACAGGGTCGTGTCTGTACAGAGTGAGCGATACATGGGAGGGAGATATAGAGTTACAGGGTAGTGTCTGTACAGAGTGAGAGATACATGGGAGGGAGTTACAGAGTTACAGGGTAGTGTCTGTACAGAGTGAGAGATACCCGGGAGGGAGTTACAGAGTTACAGGGTGGTGTCTGTACAGAGTGAGAGATACCCGGAAGGGAGTTACAGAGTTACAGGGTAGTGTCTGTCCAGAGTGAGAGTTACCCGGGAGGGAGTTACAGATTTACAGGGTAGTGTCTGTACAGAGTGAGAGATACCGGGGAGGGAGTTACAGAGTTACAGGGTAGTGTATGTACAGAGTGAGAGATACCCGGGAGGGAGTTACAGATTTACAGGGTAGTGTCTGTACAGTGAGAGATATTCGGGAGGGAGTTACAGAGTTACATGGTAGTGTCTGTATAGAGTGAGAGATACCGGGGAGAGAGTTACAGAGTTACAGGGTAGTGTCAGTACAGAGTGAGAGATACCCGGGAATGAGTTACAGAGTTACAGGGTAGTGTCTGTACAGAGTGAGAGATGTCGGGAGGGAGTTACAAAGTTACAGGGTAGTGTCTGTACAGAGTGAGAGATACCTGGGAGGAAGTTACAGAGTTACAGGGTAGTATCTGTACAGAGTGAGAGGTACATGGGAGAGAGTTACAGAGTTACAGGGTAGTGTCTGTACAGAGTGAGAGATACCGGGGAGGGAGTGACAGAGTTACAGGGTAGTGTCTGTACAGAGTGAGAGATACCCGGGAGGGAGTTACAGAGTTACTTTGTAGTGTCTGTACAGAGTGAGAGATACATGGGAGGGAGTTACAGAGTTACAGAGTAGTGTCTGTACAGAGTGAGAGATACCCGGGAGGGAGTTACAGAGTTACAGTGTAGTGTCTGTACAGAGTGAGAGATACCCGGAAGGGAGTTACAGAATTACAGGGTAGAGTCTGTACAGAGTGAGAGATACCCGGGAGGTAGTTACAGAGTTACAGGGTAGTGTCTGTACAGAGTGAGAGATACCGGGGAGGGAGTTACAGAGTTACAGGGTAGTGTCTGTACAGAGTGAGAGATACCTGTGAGGGAGTTACAGAGTTACAGGGTAGTGTCTGTACAGAGTGAGAGATACCCGGGAGGGAGTTACAGAGTTACAGGGTAGTGTCTGTACAGAGTGAGAGATACATGGGAGGGAGTTACAGAGTTACAGGATAGTGTCTGTACAGAGTGAGAGATACCTGGGAGGGAGTTACAGAGTTACAGGGTAGTGTCTGTACAGAGTGAGAGATACCCGGGAGGGAGTTACAGAGTTACAGTGTAGTGTCTGTACAGAGTGAGAGATACCCGGGAGGGAGTTACAGAGTTACAGTGTAGTGTCTGTACAGAGTGAGAGATACCCGGGAGGGAGTTACAGAGTTACAGTGTAGTGTCTGTACAGAGTGAGAGATACCCGGGAGGGAGTTTCAGAGTTACAGGGTAGTGTCTGTACAGAGTGAGAGATACCCGGGAGGGAGTTACAGAGTTACAGGGTAGTGTCTGTACAGAGTGAGAGATACATGGGAGGGAGTTACAGAGTTACAGGGTAGTGTATGTACAGAGTGAGAGATACATGGGAGGGAGTTACAGAGTTACAGGGTAGTGTCTGTACAGAGTGAGAGATACATGGGAGGGAGTTACAGAGTTACAGGGTAGTGTCTGTACAGAGTGAGAGATACCCGGGAGGGAGTTACAAAGTTACAGTGTAGTGTCTGTACAGAGTGAGAGATACCTGGGAGGGAGTTACAGAGTTACAGGGTAGTGTCTGTACAGAGTGAGAGATACCCGGGAGGGAGTTACAGAGTTACAGGGTAGTGTCTGTGCAGATTGAGAGATACCCGGGAGGGAGTTACAGAGTTACAGGGTAGTGTCTGTACAGAGTGAGAGATACATGGGAGGGAGTTACAGAGTTACAGGGTAGTGTCTGTACAGAGTGAGAGATACATGGGAGGGAGTTACAGAGTTACAGGGTAGTGTCTGTACAGAGTGAGAGATACCCGGGAGGGAGTTACAAAGTTACAGTGTAGTGTCTGTACAGAGTGAGAGATACCTGGGAGGGAGTTACAGAGTTACAGGGTAGTGTCTGTACAGAGTGAGAGATACCCGGGAGGGAGTTACAGAGTTACAGGGTAGTGTCTGTGCAGATTGAGAGATACCCGGGAGGGAGTTACAGAGTTACAGGGTAGTGTCTGTACAGAGTGAGAGATACCCGGGAGGGAGTTACAGAGTTACAGGGTAGTGTCTGTACAGAGTGAGAGATATCCGGGAGGGAGTTACAGAGTTACAGGGTGGTGTCTGTACAGAGTGAGAGATACCCGGGAGGGAGTTACAGAGTTACAGGGTAGTGTCTGTACAGAGTGAGAGATACCCGGGAGGGAGTTACAGAGTTACAGGGTAGTGTCTGTGCAGAGTGAGAGATACCCGGGAGGGAGTTACAGAGTTACAGGGTAGTGTCTGTGCAGAGTGAGAGATACCCGGAAGGGAGTAACAGAGTTACAGGGTAGTGTCTGTGCAGAGTGAGAGATACCCGGGAGGGAGTTACAGAGTTACAGGGTAGTGTCTGTACAGAGTGAGAGATACTGGGGAGGGAGTTACAAAGTTACAGTGTAGTGTCTCTACAGAGTGAGAGATACATGGGAGAGAGTTACAGAGTTACAGGGTAGTGTCTGTACAGAGTGAGAGATACATGGGAGGGAGTTACAGAGTTACAGGGTAGTGCCTGTACAGAAGTGAGAGATACCTGGGAGGGAGTTACAGAGTTACAGTGTAGTGTCTCTACAGAGTGAGAGATACATGGGAGAGAGATACAGAGTTACAGAGTCGTGTCTCTACAGAGTGAGAGATACATGGGAGGGAGTTACAGAGTTACAGGGTAGTGACTGTACAGTGTGAGAGATACCCGGGAGGGAGTTACAGAGTTACAGGGTAGTGTCTGTGCAGAGTGAGAGATACCCGGGAGGGACTTACAGAGTTACAGGGTAGTGTCTGTACAGAGTGAGAGATACATGGGAGGGAGTTACAGAGTTACAGGGTAGTGTCTGTACAGAGTGAGAGATACATGGGAGGGAGTTACAGAGTTACAGGGTAGTTTCTGTACAGAGTGGAGATACTGGGGAGGGAGTTACAGAGTTACAGGGTAGTGTCTGTACAGAGTGAGAGATACAATGGAGGGAGTTACAGAGTTACAGGGTAGTGTCTGTACAGAGTGAGACATACATGGGAGGGAGTTACAGAGTTACAGGGTAGTGTCTGTACAGAGTGAGAGATACTGGGGAGGGAGTTAGAGAGTTACAGGGTAGTGTCTGTACAGAGTGAGAGATACTGGGGAGGGAGTTACAGAGTTACAGGGTAGTGTCTGTACAGAGCGAGAGATACATGGGAGGGAGTTACAGAGTTACAGTGTAGTGTCTGTACAGAGTGAGAGATACATGGGGGGGAGTTACAGAGTTACAGGGTAGTGTCTGTACAGAGTGAGAGATACTGGGGAGGGAGTTACAGAGTTACAGGGTAGTGTCTGTACAGAGTGAGAGATACATGGGAGGGAGTTACAGAGTTCCAGTGTAGTGTCTGTACAGAGTGAGAGATACATGGGGGGGAGTTACAGAGTTACAGGGTAGTGTCTGTACAGAGTGAGAGATACTGGGGAGGGAGTTACAGAGTTACAGGGTAGTGTCTGTACAGAGTGAGAGATACCCGGGAGGGAGTTACAGAGTTACAGGGTTGTGTCTGTACAGAGTGAGTGGTACATGGGAGGGAGTTACAGAGTTACAGGGTAGTGTCTGTACAGAGTGAGAGATAGATGGGAGGGAGTTACAGAGTTACAGGGTAGTGTCTGTACAGAGTGAGAGATACCCGGGAGGGAGTTACAGAGTTACAGGGTAGTGTCTGTACAGAGTGAGAGATACATGGGGGGGAGTTACAGAGTTACAGGGGGTAGTGTCTGTACAGAGTGAGAGATACATGGGGGGGAGTTACAGAGTTACAGGGTAGTGTCTGTACAGAGTGAGAGATACCCGGGTGGGAGTTACTGAGTTACAGGGTAGTGCCTGTACAGAAGTGAGGGATACCCGGGAGGGAGTTACAGAGTTACAGTGTAGTGTCTCTACAGAGTGAGAGATACATGGGAGAGAGTTACAGAGTTACAGAGTAGTGTCTGTACCGAGTGAGAGATACCGGGGAGGGAGTTACACAGTTACAGGGTAGTGTCTGTACAGAGTGAGAGATACATGGGAGGGAGTTATAGAGTTACAGAGTAGTGTCTGTACAGAGTGAGAGATACCCCGGGAGGGAGTTACAGAGTTACAGGTTAGTGTCTGTACAGAGTGAGAGTTACCCGGGAGGGAGTTACAGAGTTACAGGGTAGTGTCTGTACAGAGTGAGAGATACATGGGAGGGAGTTACAGAGTTACAGGGTAGTGTCTGTACAGAGTGAGAGATACATGGGAGGGAGTTACAGAGTTACAGGGTAGTGTCTGTACAGAGTGAGAGATACCGGGGAGGGAGTTACAGAGTTACAGGGTAGTGTCTGTACAGAGTGAGAGATACATGAGAGGGAGTTACAGAGTTACAGGGTAGTGTCTGTACAGAGTGAGAGATACATGGGAGGGAGTTACAGAGTTACAGGGTAGTGTCTGTACAGAGTGAGAGATACATGGGGGGGAGTTACAGAGTTACAGGGTAGTGTCTGTACAGAGTGAGAGATACATGGGAGGGAGTTACAGAGTTACAGGGTAGTGTCTGTACAGAGTGAGAGATACCTGGGAGGGAGTTACAGAGTTACAGGGTAGTGTCTGTACAGAGTGAGAGATACATGGGAGGGAGTTACAGAGTTACAGGGTAGTGTCTGTACAGAGTGAGAGATACCCGGGAGGGAGTTACAGAGTTACAGGGTAGTGTCTGTACAGAGTGAGAGATACCTGGGAGGGAGTTACAGAGTTACAGGGTAGTGTCTGTACAGAGTGAGAGATACCCGGGAGGGAGTTACAGAGTTACAGGGTAGTGTCTGTACAGAGTGAGAGATACCTGGGAGGGAGTTACAGAGTTACAGGGTCGTGTCTGTACAGAGTGAGAGATACCTGGGAGGGAGTTACAGAGTTACAGGGTAGTGTCTGTACAGAGTGAGAGATACATGGGAGGGAGTTACAGAGTTACAGGGTAGTGTCTGTACAGAGTGAGAGATACATGGGAGGGAGTTACAGAGTTACAGGGTGGTGTCTGTACAGAGTGAGAGATACCTGGGAGGGAGTTACAGAGTTACAGGGTAGTGTCTGTACAGAGTGAGTGATACATGGGAGGGAGTCACAGAGTTACTGGGTAGTGTCTCTACAGAGTGAGAGATACATGGGAGGGAGGTACAGAGTTACAGTGTAGTGTCTGTATAGAGTGAGAGATACATGGGAGGGAGTTTCAGAATTACAGGGTAGTGTCTGTACAGTGTTAGAGAAACATGGGAGGGAGTTACAGAGTTACAGAGTAGTGTCTGTACAGAGTGAGAGATACCCGGGAGGGAGTTACAGAGTTACATGGTAGTGTCTGTACAGAGTGAGAGATACCCGGGAGGGAGTTACAGAGTTACAGGGTAGTGTCTGTACAAAGTGAGAGATACATGGGATGGAGTTACAGAGTTACAGGGTAGTGTCTGTATAGAGTGAGTGAAACATGGGAGGGAGTTACAGAGTTACAGGGTAGTGTCTGTACAGAGTGAGAGATACCTGGGACGGAGTTACAGAGTTACAGGGTAGTGTCTGTACAGAGTGAGAGATACCCGGGAGGGAGTTACGGAGTTACAGGGTAGTGTCTGTACAGAGTGAGAGATACATGAGAGGGAGTTACAGAGGTACAGGGTAGTGTCTGTACAGAGTGAGAGATACATGGGAGGGAGTTACAGAGTTACAGTGTAGTGTCTGTACAGAGTGAGAGATACATGGGAGGGAGTTACAGAGTTACAGGGTCGTGTCTGTACAGAGTGGAGATACTGGGGAGGGAGTTACAGAGTTACAGGGTAGTGTCTGTGCAGAGTGAGAGATACATGGAAGGGAGTTACAGAGTTACAGGGTAGTGTCTGTACAGAGTGAGAGATACATGGGAGGGAGTTACAGAGTTACAGGGTCGTGTCTGTACAGAGTGAGAGATACCCGGGAGGGAGTTACAGAGTTACAGGGTAGTGTCTGTACAGAGTGAGAGATACCCGGGAGGGAGTTACAGAGTTACAGGGTAGTGTCTGTACAGAGTGACAGATACCCAGGAGGGAGTTACAGATTTACAGGATAGTGTCTGTACAGAGTGAGAGATACATGGGAGGGAGTTACAGAGTTACAGAGTAGTGTCTGTACAGAGTGAGAGATACCCGGGAGGGAGTTACAGAGTTACAGGGTAGTGTCTGTACAGAGTGAGAGATGTCCGGGAGGGAGTTACAGAGGTACAGGGTAGTGTCTGTACAGTGTTAGAGAAACATGGGAGGGAGTTACAGAGTTACAGAGTAGTGTCTGTACAGAGTGAGAGATACCCGGGAGGGAGTTACAGAGTTACATGGTAGTGTCTGTACAGAGTGAGAGATACCCGGGAGGGAGTTACAGAGTTACAGGGTAGTGTCTGTACAAAGTGAGAGATACCGGGGAGGGAGTTACAGAGTTACAGGGTAGTGTCTGTACAGAGTGAGAGATACATGGGAGGGAGTTACAGAGTTACAGGGTAGTGTCTGTACAGAGTGAGAGATACCGGGGAGGGAGTTACAGAGTTACAGGGTAGTGTCTGTACAGAGTGAGATATACCGGGGAGGGAGTTACAGAGTTACAGGGTAGTGTCTGTACAGAGTGAGATATACCGGGGAGGGAGTTACAGAGTTACAGGGTAATGTCTGTACAGAGTGAGAGATACCGGGGAGGGAGTTACAGAGTTACAGGGTAGTGTCTGTACAGAGTGAGAGATACATGGGAGGGAGTTACAGAGTTACAGGGTAGTGTCTGTACAGAGTGAGAGATACCGGGGAGGGAGTTACAGAGTTACAGGGTAGTGTCTGTACAGAGTGAGAGATACATGGGAGGGAGTTACAGAGTTACAGGGTAGTGTCTGTACAGAGTGAGAGATACCCGGGAGGGAGTTACAGAGTTACAGGGTAGTGTCTGTACAGAGTGAGAGATACCCGGGAGGGAGTTACAGAGTTACAGGGTAGTGTCTGTACAGAGTGACAGATACCCAGGAGGGAGTTACAGATTTACAGGATAGTGTCTGTACAGAGTGAGAGATACATGGGAGGGAGTTACAGAGTTACAGGGTAGTGTCTGTACAGAGTGAGAGATACCCGGGAGGGAGTTACAGAGTTACAGGGTAGTGTCTGTACAGAGTGAGAGATACATGGGAGGGAGTTACAGAGTTACTGGGTAGTGTCTGTACAGAGTGAGAGATACCCGGGAGGGAGTTACAGAGTTACAGGGTAGTGTCTGTACAGAGTGAGAGATACATGGGAGGGAGTTACAGAGTTACAGGGTAGTGTCTGTACAGAGTGAGAGATACATGAGAGGGAGTTACAGAGTTAGAGGGTCGTATCTGTACAGATTGAGAGATACATGGGAGGGAGTTACAGAGTTACAGGGTAGTGTCTGGACAGAGTGAGAGATACATGGGAGGGTGTTACAGAGTTACAGGGCAGTGTCTGTACAGAGTGAGAGATACCCGGGAGGGCGTTACAGAGTTACAGGTTAGTGTCTGTACAGAGTGACAGATACCCGGGAGGGAGTTACAGAGTTACAGGGTAGTGTCTGTACAGAGTGAGAGATACATGGGAGGGAGTTACAGAGTTACAGAGTAGTGTCTGTACAGAGTGAGAGATACCGGGGAGGGAGTTACAGAGTTACAGTGTAGTGTCTGTACAGAGTGAGTGATACTGGGGAGGGAGTTACAGAGTTACAGAGTAGTGTCTGTACAGAGTGAGAGAGACCCGGGAGGGAGTTACAGAGTTACAGGGTAGTGTCTGTACAGAGTGAGAGATACCCGGGAGGGAGTTACAGAGTTACAGGGTAGTGTCTGTAGAGAGTGAGAGATACATGGGAGGGAGTTACAGAGTTACAGGGTAGTGTCTGTGCAGAGTGAGAGATACCCGGAAGGGAGTTACAGAGTTACAGTGTAGTGTCTGTACAGAGTGAGAGATACATGGGAGGGAGTTACAGAGTTACAGGGTAGTGTCTGTACAGAGTGAGAGATACCCGGGACGGAGTTACAGAGTTACAGGGTAGTGTCTGTACAGAGTGAGAGATACATGGGAGGGAGTTACAGAGTTACAGGGTAGTGTCTGTACAGAGTGAGAGATACATGGGAGGGAGTTACAGAGTTACAGGGTAGTGTCTGTACAGAGTGAGAGATACATGGGAGGGAGTTACGGAGTTACAGGGTAGTGTCTGTACAGAGTGAGAGATACATGGGAGGGAGTTACAGAGTTACTGGGTAGTGTCTGTACAGAGTGAGAGATACATGGGAGGGAGGTACAGAGTTACAGTGTAGTGTCTGTACAGAGTGAGAGATACATGGGAGGGAGTTACAGAGTTACAGGGTAGTGTCTGTACAGAGTGAGAGATACCTGGGAGGAAGTTACAGAGTTACAGGGTAGTGTCTGTACAGAGTGAGAGATACATGGGAGGGAGATACAGAGTTACAGGGTCGTGTCTGTACAGAGTGGAGATACTGGGGAGGGAGTTACAGAGTTACAGGGTAGTGTCTGTGCAGAGTGAGAGACACCCGGA
This sequence comes from Chiloscyllium plagiosum, assembly GCF_037043375.1. Taxonomy (NCBI): domain Eukaryota; kingdom Metazoa; phylum Chordata; class Chondrichthyes; order Orectolobiformes; family Hemiscylliidae; genus Chiloscyllium; species Chiloscyllium plagiosum. The sequence continues at coordinate 45,564 of NW_028270362.1, read as the reverse complement.
AGGGAGTTACAGAGTTACAGTGTAGTGTCTGTACAGAGTGAGAGATACATGGGAGGGAGTTACAGAGTTACAGGTTAGTGTCTGTACAGAGTGGAGATACTGGGGAGGGAGTTACAGAGTTACAGGGTCGTGTCTATGCAGAGTGAGAGATACCCGGAAGGGAGTTACAGAGTTACAGTGTAGTGTCTGTACAGAGTGAGAGATACCTGGGAGGGAGTTACAGAGTTACAGGGTAGTGTCTGTACAGAGTGAGAGATACCCGGGAGGGAGTTACAGAGTTACAGGGTAGTGTCTGTACAGAGTGAGAGATACCTGGGAGGGAGTTACAGAGTTACAGGGTCGTGTCTGTACAGAGTGAGAGATACCTGGGAGGGAGTTACAGAGTTACAGGGTAGTGTCTGTACAGAGTGAGAGACACATGGGAGGGAGTTACAGAGTTACAGGGTAGTGTCTGTACAGAGTGAGAGATACATGGGAGGGAGTCACAGAGTTACTGGGTAGTGTCTCTACAGAGTGAGAGATACATGGGATGGAGGTACAGAGTTACAGTGTAGTGTCTGTACAGAGTGAGAGATACATGGGATGGAGTTTCAGAATTACAGGGTAGTGTCTGTACAGTGTTAGAGAAACATGGGAGGGAGTTACAGAGTTACAGAGTAGTGTCTGTACAGAGTGAGAGATACCCGGGAGGGAGTTACAGAGTTACATGGTAGTGTCTGTACAGAGTGAGAGATACCCGGGAGGGAGTTACAGAGTTACAGGGTAGTGTCTGTACAGAGTGAGAGATACCCGGGAGGGAGTTACAGAGTTACAGGGTAGTGTCTGTACAGAGTGAGAGATACCTGGGAGGGAGTTACAGAGTTACAGGGTAGTGTCTGTACAGAGTGAGAGATACCCGGGAGGGAGTTACAGAGTTACAGGGTAGTGTCTGTACAAAGTGAGAGATACATGGGAGGGAGTTACAGAGTTACAGTGTAGTGTCTGTACAGAGTGAGAGATACATGGGAGGGAGTTACAGAGGTACAGGGTAGTGTCTGTACAGAGTGAGAGATACATGGGAGGGAGTTACAGAGTTACAGTGTAGTGTCTGTACAGAGTGAGAGATACATGGGAGGGAGTTACAGAGTTACAGGGTCGTGTCTGTACAGAGTGGAGATACTGGGGAGGGAGTTACAGAGTTACAGGGTAGTGTCTGTGCAGAGTGAGAGATACCCGGAAGGGAGTTACAGAGTTACAGGGTAGTGTCTGTACAGAGTGAGAGATACATGGGAGGGAGTTACAGAGTTACAGGGTCGTGTCTGTACAGAGTGAGAGATACCCAGGAGGGAGTTACAGAGTTACAGGGTAGTGTCTGTACAGAGTGAGAGATACCCGGGAGGGAGTTACAGAGTTACAGGGTAGTGTCTGTACAGAGTGACAGATACCCAGGAGGGAGTTACAGATTTACAGGATAGTGTCTGTACAGAGTGAGAGATACATGGGAGGGAGTTACAGAGTTACAGGGTAGTGTCTGTACAGAGTGAGAGATGTCCGGGAGGGAGTTACAGAGGTACAGGGTAGTGTCTGTACAGTGTTAGAGAAACATGGGAGGGAGTTACAGAGTTACAGGGTAGTGTCTGTACAGAGTGAGAGATACCCGGGAGGGAGTTACAGAGTTACATGGTAGTGTCTGTACAGAGTGAGAGATACCCGGGAGGGAGTTACAGAGTTACAGAGTAGTGTCTGTATAGAGTGAGTGAAACATGGGAGGGAGTTACAGAGTTACAGGGTAGTGTCTGTACAGAGTGAGAGATACCTGGGACGGAGTTACAGAGTTACAGGGTAGTGTCTGTACAGAGTGAGAGATACCGGGGAGGGAGTTACAGAGTTACAGGGTAGTGTCTGTACAGAGTGAGATATACCGGGGAGGGAGTTACAGAGTTACAGGGTAATGTCTGTACAGAGTGAGAGATACCGGGGAGGGAGTTACAGAGTTACAGGGTAGTGTCTGTACAGAGTGAGAGATACATGGGAGGGAGTTACAGAGTTACAGGGTAGTGTCTGTACAGAGTGAGAGATACCGGGGAGGGAGTTACAGAGTTACAGGGTAGTGTCTGTACAGAGTGAGAGATACATGGGAGGGAGTTACAGAGTTACAGGGTAGTGTCTGTACTGAGTGAGAGATACCCGGGAGGGAGTTACAGAGTTACAGGGTAGTGTCTGTACAGAGTGACAGATACCCAGGAGGGAGTTACAGATTTACAGGATAGTGTCTGTACAGAGTGAGAGATACATGGGAGGGAGTTACAGAGTTACAGGGTAGTGTCTGTACAGAGTGAGAGATACCCGGGAGGGAGTTACAGAGTTACAGGGTAGTGTCTGTACAGAGTGAGAGATACATGGGAGGGAGTTACAGAGTTACTGGGTAGTGTCTGTACAGAGTGAGAGATACCCGGGAGGGAGTTACAGAGTTACAGGGTAGTGTCTGTACAGAGTGAGAGATACATGAGAGGGAGTTACAGAGTTAGAGGGTCGTATCTGTACAGATTGAGAGATACATGGGAGGGAGTTACAGAGTTACAGGGTAGTGTCTGTACAGAGTGAGAGATACATGGGAGGGAGTTACAGAGTTACAGAGTAGTGTCTGTTCAGACTGAGAGATACCCGGGAGGGAGTTACAGAGTTACAGGGTAGTGTCTGTACAGAGTGAGAGATACCGGGGACGGAGTTACAGAGTTACAGGGTAGTGTCTGTACAGAGTGAGAGATACCCGGGAGGGAGTTACAGAGTTACAGGGTAGTGTCTGTACAGAGTGAGAGATACCGGGGAGGGAGTTACAGAGTTACAGGGTAGTGTCTGTACAGAGTGAGAGATACATGGGAGGGAGTTACAGAATTTGAGGGTAGTGTCTGCACAGAGTGAGAGATACCCGGGAGGGAGTTACAGAGTTACAGGGTAGTATCTTTACGGAGTAAGGGATACTGGGGAGTGAATATGTTCGCGTCTTTACTGATCACTGTGAACCGTGAATGAGATGTGAGCAGCTGGAGGCCATTCTGCTCTCCTGATCCTATTCCCGCTGTCATCCTGATGACAACTGGGCTTTGCTGTTGTTTTCCCCGTCCCGCCCGGTCTCCTTCCCCTTCAAATCATTAACAAACGTCTTTGGATGATCATTTAATTTTCCCATCAGCCTTTGCTGGTGTCTCTCTCCCCTCGCTTTCCTGACTTCTGCTTTCACTTACCCCCCACCCCCCACCCCTCCAAAACCCCCTCACCTCGACGTTTCCACACCTCCGGGATACCAAGTGGTCTCCATCCTCAGTGTCTCCTGTAAACTTCCCTTCGTTGCCTTACACAGTCCCGAATTTTCCTCAGTCCAAATGGTTCTCTGGTCGCCTTTCTCCCGTTCCTCATCTCGACTGGAACAGGTTGGCCCCGAAAGTCCCCCGTTTCCATTTGAATTTTGTGAAACGTTCCCGCGGCCCCGAAACGGAGTTTCCTCTGGGCATTTTCTCTCCTTTCGCTTTGGCCAGGCCCTGTGTTGCGCTGGTCCCAATCCGGAACCGGCTTTCACATCGTCCCGTTGTCGTGACGACCGTAAAAGCTGACTGAGGTATTATCGCTGTTGCCACAATGCTCCCGCGCTCATGCCTTTTCAAGCCTGGAACGTCGATTCTCCTGCTCCTCGGATGCTGCCTGACCTGCTGTGCTTTTCCAGCAACACACTCTCCGAGTCTGATCTCCAGCATCTGCTTTCCTCACTGTCTCCTCACACTTGTGCATTTTGGGAAAGCAAATCTTAGTAGGACTTGTACACTTAATGGTAAGGTCCGAGGGAGTGTTGCTGAACAAAGAGACCTTGGAGTGCAGGTTCACAGCTCCTTGAAAGTGGGGTCGCAGGTCGATAGGATCGTGAAGGCAGTGTTTGGTATGCTTTCCTTTACTGGTCAGAGTATTGAGTACAGGAGTTGGGAGGTCATGTTGCGGCTGTACAGGACATTGGTTAGGCCACTGTTGGAATATTGTGTGCAATTCTGGTCTCCTTCCTATCGGAAAGATGTTGTGAAACTTGAAAGGGTTCAGAAAAGATTTACAAGGATGTTGCCAGGATTGGAGGGTCTGAGCTACAGGGAGGGGCTGAACAGGCTGGGACTGTTTTCCCTGGAGCGTCGGAGGCTGAGGGGTGACCTTATAGAGGTTTATAAAATCATGAGGGGCATGGATAGGGTAAACAGACAAAGTCTTTCCCTGGGGTCGGGGAGTCCAGAACTAGAGGGGCATAGGTTTAGGGTGAGAGGGGAAAGATATAAAAGGGACCTAAGGGGCAACTTTTTCACCCAGAGGGTGGTACGTGTGTGGAATGAGCTGCCAGAGGATGTGGTGGGGGCTGGTACAATTACAACATTTAAGAGGCATTTGGATGGGTATATGGATGGGAAGGGTTTGGGGGGTTATGAATAGGAAGGGTTTGGGTGGATATGGGCCAAAACCCCCTCCCTATCTCTGTATCCCCCTCCAGCCCTGACACTCCATCCCCATCTCTGTAACCCCCTCCAGCCCCTCCCTATCTCTGTAACCCCCTCCAGCCCCTACACCCTCTCCCTATCTCTGTAGCCCCCTCCAGCCCCTACACTCCCTCCCCATCTCTGTAACCCCCTCCAGCCCCAACACCCTCTCCCTATCTCTGTAACCCCCTCCAGACCCTACACACCCTCCCTATCTCTGTAACCCCCTCCAGCCACGACACCCCCTCCCTATCTCTATAAACCCCTCCAGCCCCTACAACCCCTCACTATCTCTGTAACCCCCTCCAGCCACTACACCCCCTCCCTATCTCTGTAAACCCCTCCAGCCCCTACACCCCCTCCCTATCTCTGTAACACCCTCCAGACCCTAGACTACCTCCCTATCTCTATAACCTCCTCCAGCAACGACACCCCCTCCTGATTTCTGTAAATCCCTTCAGCCCTTACACCCCCCTCTCAATCTCTGTAACCCCTTACACAGTCTCCCTATCTCTGTAACTCCCCTCCAGCACCTACACTCCCTCCTTATCTCCGTAACCCCCTCCAGCCCCTACACCCCCTCCTTATCTCCGTAACCCCCTCCAGCCCCTACACCCCCTCCCTATCTCTGTAACCACCTCCAGCCCCGACACCCCCTCCCTATCTCTGTAACCCCCCTCCAGCCCCAACACCCCCTCCCTATCTCTGTAACCCCCCTCCAGCCCCAACACCCCCTCCCTATCTCTGTAACCCCCTCCAGACCCTACAGCCCCTCCCTAATCTGTAACCCCCCTCCAGCCACTACACCCCCTCCCTATCTCTGTAACATCCTCCAGCCCATTCACCCCCTCCCTATCTCTGTAACCCCCTCCAGCCCCTACACCCCCTCCCTATCTCTATAATCCCCTCCAGCCCCAACACCCCCTCCCTATCTCTGTTACCCCCTCCAGCCCCGACACCCCCTCCCTATCTCTGTAACCCCTCTCCATCCCCTACACCCCCTCCCTATCTCTGTTACCCCCTCCAGCCCCTACACCCCCTCCCTATCTCTGTAACCCCCTCCAGTCCCTACATCCCCTCCCTATCTCTGTAACCCCCTCCGGCCCCTTCATCCCCTCCCTATCTCTGTAACCCCCTCCGGCCCCTACACCCCCTCCCTATCTCTGTAACCCCCTCCAGCCCCTACACCCCCTCCCTATCTCTGTAACCCCTCTCTATCCCCTACACCCCCTCCCTATCTCTGTTACCCCCTCCAGCCCCTTCACCCCCTCCCTATCTCTGTAACCCCCTCCAGCCCCTACACCCCCTCCCTATCTCTGTAAACCCCCTCCGGCCCCTACATCCCCTCCCTATCACTGTAACCCCCTCCTGCCCCTACACCCCCTCCCTATCTCTGTAACTCCCCTCCAGTCCCTACACCCCCTTCCTATCTCTGTAACCCCCCTCCAGCCCCTACACCCCCTCCCTATCTCTGTAACTCCCCTCCTGCCCCTACACCCCCTCCTTATCTCTGTTACCCCCTCCAGCCACGACACCCCCTCCCTATCTCTGTAACCCCTCTCCATCCCCTACACCCCCTCCCTATCGCTGTAACTCCCCTCCAGCCCCTACACCCCCTCCCTATCTCTGTAACCCCCTCCATCCCCAACACCCCCTCCCTATCTCTGTAACCCCCTCCAGCCCCGACACCCCCTCCCTATCACTTTAACCCCCTCCAGCCCCTACACCCCCTCCCTATCTCTGTAACCCCCTCCAGCCCCTACACCCCCTCCCTATCTCTGTAACCCCCTCCAGCCCCGACACCCCCTCCCTATCTCTGTAACCCCCTCCAGCCCCGACAACCCCTCCCTATCTCTGTAACCCCCTCCAGCCCCTACACCCCCTCCCTATCTCTGTTACCCCCTCCAGCCCCTACACCCCCTCCCTATCACTGTAACCCCCTCCAGCCCCTACACCCCCTCCCTATCTCTGTAACCCCCTCCAGCCCCTACACCCCCTCCCTATCTCTGTAACCCCCTCCAGCCCCGACACCCCCTCCCTATCTCTGTAACCCCCTCCAGCCCCGACAACCCCTCCCTATCTCTGTAACCCCCTCCAGCCCCTACACCCCCTCCCTATCTCTGTTACCCCCTTCAGCCCCTACACCCCCTCCCTATCACTGTAACCCCCTCCAGCCCATACACCCCCTCCCTATCTCTGTAACCCCCTCCAGCCCCTACACCCCCTCCCTATCTCTGTAACCCCCTACACCCCCTCCCTATCTCTGTAACCCCCTCCAGCCCCTACACCCCCTCCCTATCTCTGTAACCCCCTCCAGCCCCTACACCCCCTCCCTATCTCTGTAACCCCCTCCAGCCCCTACACCCCCTCCCTATCTCTGTAACCCCCTCCAGCGCCTATACCCCCTCCCTATCTCTGTAACCCCCTCCAGCCCCTACACCCCCTCCCTATCTCTGTAACCCCCTCCAGCCCCTACACCCCCTCCCTATCTCTGTAACCCCCCTCCAGCCCCTACACCCCCTCCCTATCTCTGTAACCCCCTCCAGCCCCTACACCCCCTCCCTATCTCTGGAACCCCCTCCAGCCCATACACCCCTCCCCATCTCTGAAACCGCCCTCCAGCCCCTACACCCCCTCCCTATCTCTGTAACCCCCCTCCAGCCTCTACACCCCCTCCCTATCTCTGTAACCCCCTCCAGCACCTACACCCCCTCCCTATCTCTGTAACCCCCTCCAGCACCTACACCCCCTCCCTATCTCTGTAACCCCCTCCAGCCCCTACACCCCCTCCCTATCTCTGTAACACAGTACAGCCCCTACACCCCCTCCCTATCTCTGTAACCCCCTCCAGCACCTACACCCCCTCCCTATCTCTGTAACCCCCTCCAGCACCTACACCCCCTCCCTATCTCTATAACCCCCTCCAGCACCTACACCCCCTCCCTATCTCTGTAACCCCCCTCCAGCCCCTACACCCCCTCCCTATCTCTGTAACCCCCCTCCTGCCCCTACACCCCCTCCCTATCTCTGTAACCCCCTCCAGCACCTACACCCCCTCCCTATCTCTGTAATCCCCTCCAGCCCCTACACCCCCTCCCTATCTCTGTAACCCCACCAGCCCCTACATCCCCTCCCTATCTCTGTAACCCCCCTCCAGCCCCTACACCCCCTCCCTATCTCTGTAACACCCTCCAGCCCCTACACCCCCTCCCTATCTCTGTAACCCCCCTCCAGCCCCTACACCCCCTCACTATCTCTGTAACCCCCTCCAGCCCCTACACTGCCTCCCTATCTCTGTAACCCCCCTCCAGCCCCTACACCCCCTCACTATCTCTGTAACCCCCACCAGCCCCTACATCCCCTCCCTATCTCTGTAACCCCCCTCCAGCCCCTACACCCCCTCCCTATCTCTGTAACCCCCCTCCAGCCCCTACACCCCCTCACTATCTCTGTAACCCCCTCCAGCCCCTACACTGCCTCCCTATATTTGTAACCCCCTCCAGCCCCTACACCCCCTCCCTATCTCTGTAACCCCCTCCAGCCCCTACACCCCCTCCCTATCTCTGTAACCCCCTCCAGCCCCTACACCCCCTCCCTATCTCTGTAACCCCCTACACCCCCTCCCTATCTCTGTAACCCCCTCCAGCCCCTACACCCCCTTCCTATCTCTGTAAACCCCTCCAGTCCCTACACCCCCTCCCTATCTCTGTAAACCCCTCCAGCCCCTACACCCCCTCCCTATCTCTGTAACCCCCTACACCCCCTCCCTATCTCTGTAACCCCCTCCAGCCCCTACACCCCCTTCCTATCTCTGTAACCCCCTCCAGTCCCTACACCCCCTCCCTATCTCTGTAACCCCCTCCAGCCCCTACACCCCCTCCCTATCTCTGTAACCCCCTACACCCCCTCCCTATCTCTGTAACCCCCTCCAGTCACTACACCCCCTCCCTATCTCTGTAACCCCCTCCAGCCCCTACACCCCCTCCCTATCTCTGTAACCCCCTCCAGCCCCTATGCCCCTCCCTATCTCTGTAACCCCCTCCAGCCCCTACACCCCCTCCCTATCTCTGTAACCCCCTCCAGTCCCTACACCCCCTCCCTATCTCTGTAACCCCCTCCAGCCCCTACACGCCCTCCCTATCTCTGTAACCCCCTCCACCCCCTATACCCCCTCCCTATCTCTGTAACCCCCTCCAGTCCCTACACCCCCTCCCTATCTCTGTAACCCCCTCCAGCCCCTACACCCCCTCCCTATCTCTGTAACCCCCTCCAGTCCCTACACCCCCTCCCTATCTCTGTAACCCCCTCCAGCCCCTACACCCCCTCCCTATCTCTGTAACTCCCCTCCAGCCCCTACACCCCCTCCCTATCTCTGTAACTCCCCTCCAGCCCCTACACCCCCTCCCTATCTCTGTAACCCTCCTCCAACCCTACACCCCCTCCCTATCTCTGTAACCCCCTCCAGTCCCTACACCCCCTCCCTATCTCTGTAACCCCCTCCAGTCCCTACACTCCCTCCCTATCTCTGTAATCCCCCTCCAGCCCCTACACCCCCTCCCTATCTCTGTAACCCCCTCCAGTCCCGACACTCCCTCCCTATCTCTGTAATCCCCCTCCAGCCCCTACACCCCCTCCCTATCTCTGTAACTCCCCTCCAGCCCCTACACCCCCTCCCTATCTCTGTAACCCCCTCCAGCACGTACACCCCCTCCCTATCTCTGTAACCCCCCCCAGCCCCTACACCCCCTCCCTATCTCTGTAACCCCCCCCAGCCCCTACACCCCCTCCCTATCTCTGTAACCCCCTCCAGCCCCTACACCCCCTCCCTATCTCTGTAACCCCCTCCAGTCCCTACACCCCCTCCCTATCTCTGTAACCCCCTCCAGCCCCTACACCCCCTCCCTATCTCTGTAACTCCCCTCCAGCCCCTACACCCCCTCCCTATCTCTGTAACTCCCCTCCAGCCCCTACACCCCCTCCCTATCTCTGTAACCCTCCTCCAACCCTACACCCCCTCCCTATCTCTGTAACCCCCTCCAGTCCCTACACCCCCTCCCTATCTCTGTAACCCCCTCCTGCCCCTACACCCCCTCCCTATCTCTGTAACCCCCCCCCAGCCCCTACACCCCCTCCCTATCTCTGTAACCCCCTCCAGCACCTACACCCACTCCCGCCCAAACCACCAAGATATTGAGGTGCAGGGAGGAGGCCATTTGGCCCCTCAGGACTGGGACAGCATTTAATGAAAGCATTGCTGATGGCTGAGGGAAGGCCTCTGGCCTGGACTGAGGTAAGGGAAAGGAACGATGCAGGGAGGGTCCGAGCAAGACATTCACCAACCCGCGGCTCTGTTTTAGGAACAGGATGAGCACTGAGTCGGCGAAAGCCACTGGGGAAGATTCCGGAACATCTCCGGCCGGACTGTGCCCCAGTCACCCGGAAGATCCAACAGGGGGCGTACTCCCCAAGGAAGGGGTAAGGAGAAGGTCAGAGATGGGCAGAAGGGAGGCAGAAATGGTCAAAGGACTGGGGACTGAGAGACACCAGTCAGTGTACAGATATCTCCCTGAGAGAGAGAGAGGGGACTGAGAGACACCAGCCAGTGTACAGATATCTCCCTGAGAGAGAGAGAGGGGACTGAGAGACACCAGTCAGTGTACAGATATCTCCCTGAGAGAGAGAGAGGGGACTGAGAGACACCAGTCAGTGTACAGATATCTCCCTGAGAGAGAGAGAGGGGACTGAGAGACACCAGCCAGTGTACAGATATCTCCCTGAGAGAGAGAGGGGACTGAGAGACACCAGTCAGTGTACAGATATCTCCCTGAGAGAGAGAGAGGGGACTGAGAGACACCAGCCAGTGTACAGATATCTCCCTGAGAGAGAGAGGGGACTGAGAGACACCAGTCAGTGTACAGATATCTCCCTGAGAGAGAGAGAGGGGACTGAGAGACACCAGTCAGTGTACAGATATCTCCCTGAGAGAGAGAGAGGGGACTGAGAGACACCAGTCAGTGTACAGATATCTCCCTGAGAGAGAGGGGACTGAGAGACACCAGTCAGTGTACAGATATCTCCCTGAGAGAGAGAGGGGACTGAGAGACACCAGTCAGTGTACAGATATCTCCCTGAGAGAGAGAGAGGGGACTGAGAGACACCAGCCAGTGTACAGATATCTCCCTGAGAGAGAGGGGACTGAGAGACACCAGCCAGTGTACAGATATCTCCCTGAGAGAGAGAGGGGACTGAGAGACACCAGTCAGTGTACAGATATCTCCCTGAGAGAGAGAGGACTGAGAGACACCAGCCAGTGTACAGATATCTCCCTGAGAGAGAGAGGGGACTGAGAGACACCAGTCAGTGTACAGATATCTCCCTGAGAGAGGGGACTGAGAGACACCAGTCAGTGTACAGATATCTCCCTGAGAGAGAGAGAGAGGACTGAGGGACACCAGTCAGTGTACAGATATCTCCCTGAGAGAGAGGGGACTGAGAGACACCCGTCAGTGTACAGATATCTCCCTGAGAGAGAGAGGGGACTGAGGGACACCAGTCAGTGTACAGATATCTCCCTGAGAGAGAGAGAGGACTGAGAGACACCAGTCAGTGTACAGATATCTCCCTGAGAGAGAGAGAGGGGACTGAGAGACACCAGTCAGTGTACAGATATCTCCCTGAGAGAGAGAGAGGGGACTGAGAGACACCAGTCAGTGTACAGATATCTCCCTGAGAGAGAGAGAGGACTGAGAGACACCAGTCAGTGTACAGATATCTCCCTGAGAGAGAGAGAGGGACTGAGAGACACCAGTCAGTGTACAGATATCTCCCTGAGAGAGAGAGAGAGGACTGAGAGACACCAGTCAGTGTACAGATATCTCCCTGAGAGAGTGGGGACTGAGAGACACCAGTCAGTGTACAGGTATCTCCCTGAGAGAGAGAGAGGACTGAGAGACACCAGTCAGTGTACAGATATCTCCCTGAGAGAGAGAGAGAGGGGACTGAGAGACACCAGTCAGTGTACAGATATCTCCCTGAGAGAGAGAGGGGACTGAGAGACACCAGTCAGTGTACAGATATCTCCCTGAGAGAGAGAGAGAGGGGACTGAGAGACCCCAGTCCGTGTACAGATATCTCCCTGAGAGAGTGTCAGGGGACTGAGAGACACCAGTCAGTGTACAGATATCTCCCTGAGAGAGAGAGAGGGGACTGAGAGACACCAGTCAGTGTACAGATATCTCCCTGAGAGAGAGAGGGGACTGAGAGACACCAGTCAGTGTGCAGATATCTCCCTGAGAGAGAGGGGACTGAGAGACCCCAGTCAGTGTACAGATATCTCCCTGAGAGAGAGGGGACTGAGAGACACCAGTCAGTGTGCAGATATACCCCTGAGAGAGCGAGAGGGGACTGAGAGACACCAGTCAGTGTACAGATATCTCCCTGAGAGAGAGGGGACTGAGAGACACCAGTCAGTGTACAGATATCTCCCTGAGAGGGAGAGAGAGGGGACTGAGAGACACCAGTCGGTGTAGAGTTATCTCCCTGAGAGAGAGGGATCGATGGCGGGGCTGAGAGACAGTAATGCTGGCTGTATGTTTGTGTCTGGGCAGGACGTGTTGCCCAGTGCGATGTTGTGTGATGAAGCCGTTTCCTCAGTGGAGACAGTGGATCCTGACCGTGGGGATGCCGACCGGGAAGTGGATCCGGGGAACCACATGAAGACCCCTGGAGCTGAGGCTGCGGGAGAGTTGTCGCTGGGTGTGGAGGGCGATACGGAGAGCCAGAAGTCCCTGGAGGTTCTGCAGGCCCACGGGGAAGGTACTGAGCGCGTGTCGCTGTTCAGCCTTGGCTGTGTGAATTATCCGAGCGGTCAATCGATCCCCCTCACCCTGCCCTCGACGATGAAGGCTGACCTGATTTTACTGTCACGTCCACTGTCCTGCATGCCTGCCATTTCCCTCCCGCTGCCCGGTGGGTTAACGATGAATACCCCCACTGCATTCTGGGGAAGAGACCCTGACAGATCTGTCAGCCTCCCAGAGCGGGGATCCCTCCTCAACTCCAACTGCAATGGGCAAGCCTTTATCGTGAGTCTGTGATGCCCCTCTCCCCCCTCCATTTTGGGAAAGCAAATCTTAGCAGGACTTAATGGTAAGGTCCGAGGGAGTGTTGCTGAACAAAGAGACCTTGGAGTGCAGGTTCATAGCTCCTTGAAAGTGGAGTCGCAGGTCGATAGGATAGTGAAGGCAGCGTTTGGTATGCTTTCCTTTATTGGTCAGAGTATTGAGTACAGGAATTGGGAGGTCATGTTGCGGCCGTGCAGGACATTGTTGAAAAGTATGCCGCTGGTAAACCACATCAGGATAGGCAGCATCCTGATGAGGGCTTCTGCCCAAAGTGTCAACTCTCCTGCTCCTCAGATGTTTGCTGACCTGCTGTGCTTTTCCAGTGCTGCACTTTCTGACTCTGACTCTCCAGCATCTGCCGTCCTCGCTTTCTCCTGTACAGGACATTGGTTTGGCCACTTTTGGAATACTGTGTGCAATTCTCCCTGCTATCGGAAGGATGTTGTGAAAGGGTTCAGAAAAGATTTACAAGGATGTTGCCAGGGTTGGAGGGTCTGAGCTACAGGGAGGGGCTGAACAGGCTGGGGCTGTTTTCCCTGGAGCGTTGGGGGCTGAGGGGTGACCTTATAGAGGTTTATAAAATCATGAGGGGCATGGATAGGATAAATAGACAAAGTCTTTTCCCTGGGGTGGGGGAGTCTAGAAATAGAGGGGCATAGGTTTAAGGGGAAAGATATAAAAGGGACCTAAGGGGCAACTTTTTCACCCAGAGGGTGGTACGTGTATGGAATGAGCTGCCAGAGGATATGGTGGAGGCTGGTACAATTACAACATTTAAGAGGCATTTGGATGGGTATATGGATAGGAAGGGTTTGGAGGGATATGGGCCGGATGCTGGCAGGTGGGACTAGATTGGGTTGGGATATCTGGTCGGCAAGGACGGGTCGGGCCGAAGGGTCTGTTTCCATGTCGTCCATTTCCACAAATGCCCACCCTGTTCAAACCCCCCTCTCCCACCCCCCTGCTCAGGACGTTATACCTTCGAATCAGGCCACCCTGCCATTTCTCACACCTCCAGTTACTTCAAACCCAACTTTGAGCATCAGATCAATCCCCTCATCCCAGGTTTCCTGCTCGAGAGACCTTCCCCCCTGACCCTCCTCTAGGGCAGTGATGTCCCTCTGTCAGGGACGAGACCGAAACTGCGCGTGTCCCCTCGCAGTGGACTGCCCCGTGGCCTGGGAAAGTCTCCCCTGGTCTCATTCCCCTTCCAATTGTGGTCACCCCCCCCCATCGCTGACTGTACCCATCAGTGGACCTGACCGACTTCCCGTCCGCGGGAGCTCTGATGCCACCGCACCGCGGTCTTCCACAGTCTCTCTCCATTTCGGTCACCTTCCCAATTTCCTTCACCAATGTGGCCAACCTCACATTTAACACACCAGTGTGTACCAACCCTCTGCCCACTGTCTCAACGTTTGACTGTCCCGTTGTAGACACTTTCCGACACCTTCCCTCCCTCCCTCCCTCGTTGAACCTGTTCACTGTGGAACCAGGCCATTCGGCCCATTGAGTCCAAAGAGCATCTGACCCTACCCTGTAACCTGGCATTACCCACGGCCAATCCTAACCTACACATCCCTGAACACTATGGGACAATTTAGCACGGCCAATCCTAACCTACACATCCCTGAACACTATGGGACAATTTAGCACGGCCAATCCACCCTAACCTACACATCCCTGAACACGATGGGACAATTTAGCACGGCCAATCCCCCCTAACCTACACATCCCTGAACACTATGGGACAATTTAGCACGGCCAATCCACCCTAACCTACACATCCCTGAACACTATGGGACAATTTAGCACGGCCAATCCCCCCTAACCTACACATCCCTGAACACTATGGGACAATTTAGCACGGCCAATCCACCCTAACCTACACATCCCTGAACACTATGGGACAATTTAGCACGGCCAATCCCCCCTAACCTACACATCCCTGAACACTATGGGACAATTTAGCACGGCCAATCCTAACCTGCACATCCCTGAACACTATGGGACAATTTAGCACGGCCAATCCACCCTAACCTACACATCCCTGAACACTATGGGACAATTTAGCACGGCCAATCCTAACCTCCACATCCCTGAACACTATGGGACAATTTAGCATGGCCAATCCACCCTAACCTACACATCCCTGAACACTATGGGACAATTTAGCACGGCCAATCCACCCTAACCTACACATCCCTGAACACTATGGGACAATTTAGCATGGCCAATCCACCCTAACCTACACATCCCTGAACACTATGGGGTAATTTAGCATGGCCAATCCACACTAACCTACACATCCCTGAACACTATAGGTAATTTAGCACGGCCAATCCACCCTAACCTACACATCCCTGAACACTATGGGGTAATTTAGCATGGCCAATCCACCCTAACCTGCACATCCCTGAACACTATGGGACAATTTAGCACGGCCAATCCACCCTAACCTACACATCCCTGAACACTATGGGACAATTTAGCGCGGCCAATCCACCCTAACCTGCACATCCCTGAACACTATGGGACAATTTAGCACGGCCAATCCACCCTAACCTACACATCCCTGAACACTATGGGACAATTTAGCACGGACAACCCACCCTAACCTCCACATCCCTGAACACTATGGGACAATTTAGCACGGCCAATCCACCCTAACCTACACATCCCTGAACACTATGGGACAATTTAGCACGGCCAATCCACCCTAACCTACACATCCCTGAACACTATGGGACAATTTAGCACGGCCAATCCACCCTAACCTACACATCCCTGAACACTATGGGACAATTTAGCACGGCCAATCCACCCTAACCTACACATCCCTGAACACTATGGGACAATTTAGCATGACCAATCCACCCTAACCTACACATCCCTGAACACTATGGGACAATTTAGCACGGCCAATCCACCCTAACCTACACATCCCTGAACACTATGGGACAATTTAGCACGGCCAATCCCCCCTAATCTAGATTAGATAAGATTAGATTAGATTAGATTACTTACAGTGTGGAAACAGGCCCTTCGGCCCAACATGTCCACACCGCCCCGTCAAAGCACAACCCACCCATACCCCTACATTTACCCCTTACCTAACACTAAGGGCAATTTAGCATGGCCAATTCACCTGACCCGCACATCTTTTGGACTGTGGGAGGAAACCGGAGCACCCGGAGGAAAGCCACGCAGACACGGGGAGAACGTGCAAACTCCACACAGTCAGTCGCCTGAGTCGGGAATTGAACCCGGGTCTCTGGCGCTGTGAGGCAGTAGTGCTAACCACTGTGCCACCGTGCCGCCCACATCGCTGAACACTGTGGGACAATTTAGCACGGCCTATCCACCCTAACCTACACATCCCTGAACACTATGGGACAATTTAGCACGGCCTATCCACCCTAACCTACACATCCCTGAACACTATGGGACAATTTAGCACGGCCAATCCACCCTAACCTGCACATCCCTGAACACTATGGGACAATTTAGCACGGCCAATCCACCCTAACCTGCACATCCCTGAACACTGTGGGACAATTTAGCACGGCCAATCCACCCTAACCTGCACATCCCTGAACACCATGGGACAATTTAGCACGGCCAATCCACCCTAACCTGCACATCCCTGAACACTATGGGACAATTTAGCACGGCCAATCCACCCTAACCTACACATCCCTGAACACTATGGCACAATTTAGCACGGCCAATCCACCCTAACCTGCACATCTCTGTGCATTATGGGACAATTTAGCACGGCCAATCCATCCTAACCTACACATCCCGAACACTATGGGACAATTTAGCACGGCCAATCCACCCTAACCTACACATCCCTGAACACTATGGGACTATTTAGCACGGCCAATCCACCCTAACCTACACATCCCGAACACTATGGGACAATTTAGCACGGCCAATCCACCCTAACCTACACATCCTGAACACTATGGGACTATTTAGCACGGCCAATCCACCCTAACCTACACATCCCTGAACACTATGGGACAATTTAGCACGGCCAATCCACCCTAACCTGCACATCCCTGAGCATTATGGGACAATTTAGCACGGCCAATCCATCCTAACCTACACATCCCTGAACACTATGGGACAATTTAGCACGGCCAATCCACCCTAACCTGCACATCCCTGAACACTATGGGACAATTTAGCACGGCCAATCCACCCTAACCTGCACATCCCTGAACACAGGTGAAAGGTTTTCATAGAGGATCTGGATCAGCACAGGCTTGGAGGGCCGAAGGGCCCGTTGCCGTACTGTAATGTTCTCTGTTTGTTCCACTCGTTCGCCAGTAGAAAAATGTGCCATTTATCCCGATGCTCTCTGTCACAAGATAGCAAGGCAATATGCTATCCAAGCTCTTGTGTCATGTGACAGAGGCAAGGTGCCAACATGGGTAGGAAGCAGAGAATGGGGTTAGAAGAGTTGGCCGTGGGGTTCCTCTAGACTCAGTGTGGGGACCACAACATTTCCCTCCGTACATGAACGATCGAGATGCTGGAACTGAGGGCATTCTGGCTGCGTTTGCAGACGATACAAAAATAGATCGAGGGACAGGGAGCCTTGACGAAGTGGGGAGGCTGCAGAACGATTTGGATGGGTCAGGAGAGTGGGCACAGAAGTGGCAGATGGGGCACAGCCCGGGCACGTGTGAGGCCGTACAGTTTGTTCGGAGGAATAGAGACATGGACTATTTTCAAAAAGGGGAGTTCAGTCAGAAACCTGAAGCGCGGAGAGACGAGGGAGTTCTGGTCCCGGATTCCCCGAAGGGAAACTCGCAGGTTGGGTCACTGGTTCGGAAGGGGAAGGCAACGATTTGCGAGGACTTGATTATAAAAGCAGGGACGTACATCTGCGGTTCTCTGGGGCTCTGGTCAGACCACGTTTGGAGGATTGTGTGCAGTTTTGGGCCCCATATCTCAGGAAGGATGGACTGGCCCTGGAGTGGGTCAGAGGAGGGTCAGGAATGAAAACGTAACGTATGAGGAAGGTGTGGGGACTCTGGGACTATCCTCAATGGGATTTAGAAGGATAGGCCGGGGGGGGGGGGGGGGGGGGGGGGGGGGGGGGATCTAACTGAAACTTACAGAACACTGACCGGCCTGGACAGAGGGGATGTTGGGAAGATGGTCCCATCGGTCAGAGAGACTGGGACCCGAGGGCACAGCCATCAAGGGAAGACCCTTCAGCCAGAGAGTGGGGAACTGACTGAATTCACTCCCACCGAAGGCCGGGGAGGATGAGTCATTGGGTAAATTTAAGACGGAGATAGACAGGTTCCTGAGGATCAAGGGTTACAGGGGGTCAGCAGGAGAATGGGGTTGAGAAAGTTATCAGCCAGGATTGAATGGCGGGTCAGACTCGATGGGCTGAATGGTCTAATTTCTGCTCCTATGTCTTACGGACCTACGGTCTCCCAATACCATGAGCTCGTACCCTGTGCAGGAATTTTCACATGGAAGCTGATCAAGTGTGCTTCAATAATCCAAATACACTACGTCTACCGGGCTCTCCATTAGTCCCCATTATTTCCCACCCTCCTGATTTCCTGTACTGTGCCTCACACGTTCTCTTCATTCCTTCATCCTCTGCTCTGTCCTGCCTTTCTAGAACAGGCCGTCGAGGGTCAGGCCGGTGTTGCTGAGTCATTGTCGATGACCTCGCTGAGTCGGTGAGTGGTCAGCACAGTGCCCGCGTGTGGGTTCCTGAGCAGTGTTTCCGGGACAGAGGCAGGATCATCCTCACCCGGTGGCATTATTCAAAGGAGTTTGATCCATTGGGATTGTTTACAATGGGAAGGAATGGGAAAGGGGTGTGATCCATTGGGATTGTGTACACTGGGAGGGAACAGGGAAGGGGTGTGATCCATTGGGATTGTGTACAATGGGAGGGAATGGGGGAAGGGGTGTGATCCATTGGGATTGTGTACATTGGGAGGGAATGGGGAAGGGGTGTGATCTATTGGGATTGTGTACAATGGGAGGGAATGGGAGGGGTGTGATCCATTGGGATTGTGTACAATGGGAGGGAATGGGGAAGGGGTGTGATCCATTGGGATTGTGTACAATGGGAGGGAATGGGGAAGGGGTGTGATCCATTGGGATTGTGTACAGTGGGAGGGATTGGGGAAGGGGTGTGATCCATTGGGATTGTGTACAGTGGGAGGGATTGGGGAAGGGGTGTGATCCATTGGGATTGTGTACAGTGGGAGGGAATGGGGAAGGGGTGTGATCCATTGGGATTGTGTACAGTGGGAGGGAATGGGCAGGGGGTTTATCCATTGGGATTGTATACAATGTGTGGGAATGGGGAAGGGGTGTGATCCATTGGGATTGTGTACAGTGGGAGGGAATGGGGAAGGGGTGTGATCCATTGGGATTGTGTACAGTGGGAGGGAATGGGGAAGGGGTGTGATCCATTGGGATTGTGTACAGTGGGAGGGAATGGGCAGGGGGTTTATCCATTGGGATTGTGTACAATGGGTGGGAATGGGGAAGGTGTGTGATCCATTGGGATTGTGTACAATGGGAGGGAATGGGAAAGGGTTTGATCCATTGGGGTTGTGTACAATGGGTGGAAATGGGAAAGGGGTGTGATCCATTGGGAGTGTGTACAATGGGAGGGAATGGGGAAGGGGTTTGATCCATTGGGAGTGTGTACATTGGGAGGGAACGGGAAAGGGGTCCGAGCCGTTGGGATTGGCAAGAATGGGAAGGGGTTTAGCCTGTCGAGATTTCTGGCGCTGTGACTCCTCACTCAGTGTTCTGCCCCCACAGGTCAATCACCAAGGAAGACGTCACGTGTCTGAAGAGCCCTCCAGTGGAAGAGGGGAAAAAGACGGACAGGATGAGGGAGATTGGGCGCTCGCAGACAGTCCCACGATCCTTTGGTGCTCAGTCGCGCCGAGCAGCTGTGCAGAAAGCTGAGGCCCAGCATGAGACGTGAGTACGGTATCACCGTGAGGCACACTGGGTACACAAGGGCAGCACCGCACTGTCGGAGGGTCAGTGCTGAGGGAGGGCCGCACTGTCGGAGGGTCAGTGCTGAGGGAGGGCCGCACTGTCGGAGGGTCAGTGCTGAGGGAGGGCCGCACTGTCGGAGGGTCAGTGCTGAGGCTGGGCCGCACTGTCGGAGGGTCAGTGCTGAGGGGGGGCCGCACTGTCGGAGGGTCAGTGCTGAGGCTGGGCCGCACTGTCGGAGGGTCAGTGCTGAGGGAGGGCCGCACTGTCGGAGGGTCAGTGCTGAGGGAGGGCCGCACTGTCGGATGGTCAGTGCTGAGGGAGTGCTGCACTGTCGGATGGTCAGTGCTGAGGGAGTGCTGCACTGTCGGATGGTCAGTGCTGAGGGAGGGCCGCACTGTCAGAGGGTCAGTGCTGAGGGAGGGCCGCACTGTCGGAGGGTCAGTGCTGAGGGAGTGCAGCACTGTCGGTGGGTCAGTACTGAGGGAGGGGCGCACTGTCGGTGGGTCAGTACTGAGGGAGGGGCGCAGGTTGGAGGGTCAATGCTGAGGGAGTGCTGCACTGTCGGAGGGGCAGTGCTGAGGGAGGGCCGCACTGTGGGAGGGTCAATGCTGAGGGAGTGCTGCACTGTCGGAGGGGCAATGCTGAGGGAGGGCCGCACTGTGGGAGGGTCAGTGCTGAGGGAGGGCCGCACTGTGGGAGGGTCAGTGCTGAGGGAGGACCACACTGTCCGAGGGTCAGTGCTGAGGGAGGGCCGCACTGTTGGAGGGTCAGTGCTGAGGGAGTGCCGCACTGTCGGAGGGTCAGTACTGAGGGAGTGCCGCACTGTCGGAGGGTCAATGCTGAGGGAGGGCCACACTGTCGGAGGGTCAGTACTGAGGGAGTGACGCACTGTCGGAGGGTCAGTGCTGAGGGAGGGCCGCACTGTCGGAGGGTCAGTGCTGAGGGAGCGCCGCACTGTCGGAGGGTCAGTGCTGAGGGAGTGGGCACTGTCGGAGGGTTAGTGCTGAGGGAGTCCCGCACTGTCGGAGGGTCAGTGCTGAGGGAGTCCCGCACTGTCGGAGGGTCAGTGCTGAGGGAGGGCCGCACTGTCGGAGGGTCAGTGCTGAGGGAGTGGGCACTGTCGGAAGGTCAGTGCTGAGGGAGGGCTGCACTGTCGGAGGGTCAGTGCTGAGGGAGGGCCGCACTGTCGGAGGGTCAATGCTAAGGGAGGGCCACACTGTCGGAGTTTTGCAGCTGCAGTGAATGCTGGGAGCGCCCGGTGTCCATCGCCAGATTGCCCTCTCGGGCTGGCCCTGTGCATTCTGGGAAGTGATGCGGGGGGCTGGGGGGGGCAGATGTCGATTTCTGAGTGTTGGGGCTGAGAGGGTTTGGCGGTGGCCGGGTGCATGGAGGATTTCACCTCTCTGCTCTCCCACCCAGGGCTCCGGCCTCAACAGGCGCCAAGGTGAAGCCGCAGAGGTCAACCAGCCTTGGGAAGACTGGAGGGAGCAGCGTCAAACAGAAGCTTCTAGAGTGGTGCCGTCAGAAAACCCGAGGTTACCAGGTCAGTGTGAGGGATTCACCATCGCGGGCGGGAGCTCGACACTGTCTCTAACACCCCCCCCCCCGGGCTGTCCCTGTCCCTGGGAGCGCTGGGTGCTGACACTGGGTATAAAGTGGGAGGGGGGACACACTGTCAGGGGGATGTAGAGGGAGCTCTACACTGTATCTAACCCCCCCCCCCCTTGCTGTCCCTGTCCCTGGGAGCGCTGGGTGCTGACACTGGGTATAAAGTGGGAGGGGGGACACACTGTCAGGGGGATGTAGAGGGTGCTCTACACTGTATCTAACCCTGTGCTGTCCCTGTCCCTGGGAGCGCTGGATGCTGACACTGGGTATAAAGTGGGAGGGGGACACACTGTCAGGGGGATGTAGAGGGAGCTCTACACTGTATCTAACCCCGTGCTGTCCCTGTCCCTGGGAGCGCTGGATGCTGACAGTGGGTATAAAGTGGGAGGGGGGACACACTGTCAGGGGGATGTAGAGGGAGCTCTACACTATATCTAACCCCCCGTGCTGTCCCTGTCCCTGGGAGTGCTGGGTGCTGACACTGGGTATAAAGTGGGAGGGGGACACACTGTCAGGGGGATGTAGAGGGAGCTCTACACTGTATCTAACCCCCCCGTGCTGTCCCTGTCCCTGGGAGCGCTGGGTGCTGACACTGGGTATAAAGTGGGAGGGGGGACACACTGTCAGGGGGATGTAGAGGGAGCTCTACACTGTATCTAACCCCGTGCTGTCCCTGTCCCTGGGAGCGCTGGGCGCTGACACTGGGTATAAAGTGGGAGGGGGGGACACACTGTCAGGGGGATGTAGAGGGAGCTCTACACTGTATCTAACCCCGTGCTGTCCCTGTCCCTGGGAGCGCTGGGCGCTGACACTGGGTATAAAGTGGGAGGGGGGACACACTGTCAGGGGGATGTAGAGGAAGCTCTACACTGTATCCTACCCCGTGCTGTCCCTGTCCCTGGGAGCGCTGGGCGCTGACACTGGGTATAAAGTGGGAGGGGGGACACACTGTCAGGGGGATGTAGAGGGAGCTCTACACTGTATCCTACCCCGTGCTGTCCCTGTCCCTGGGAGCGCTGGGTGCTGACACTGGGTATAAAGTGGGAGGGGGGAGACACACTGTCAGGGGGATGTAGAGGGAGCTCTACACTGTATCCTACCCCGTGCTGTCCCTGTCCCTGGGAGCGCTGGGCGCTGACTGGGTATAAAGTGGGGATGATCTCCCTGACAATCTGTTCCGTTCCGTTTCCCTGCAGAACGTTGATATCCAGAATTTCTCCTCCTCCTGGAATGACGGGATGGCGTTCTGTGCGCTAGTCCACAAATTCTTCCCGGATTCCTTTGACTACGCCAGCCTGGCTCCGAAAAACCGGAGACAGAACTTCGAACTCGCTTTCAGCACAGCCGAGTAAGGAGCTGGTGGGGGAGGGGGCTGAGGGGGGAGAGGGAGGGGGGAGGGGGAGACTCTGGGAATGATGGAGAGAGTGTGAGAGAGGAGAGGGAGAGGGAGACTCTGGGAGTGATGGAGAGAGTGTGAGAGAGAGGGAGGGAGAGGGAGACCCTGGGAGTGATGGAGAGAGTGTGAGAGAGTGCGAGGGAGAGGGAGACTCTGGGAGTGATGGAGAGAGTGTGTGAGAGAGAGGGGGAGGGAGAGGGAGACCCTGGGAGTGATGGAGAGAGTGTGAGAGAGGGTGAGAGGGAGAGGGAGACTCTGGGAGTGATGGAGAGAGTGTGAGAGAGAGAGGGAGAGGGAGACCCTGGGAGTGATGGAGAGAGTGTGAGAGAGAGAGAGAGGGAGAGGGAGACCCTGGGAGTGATGGAGAGAGTGTGAGAGAGAGGGAGAGGGAGACCCTGGGAGTGATGGAGAGAGTGTGTGAGAGAGTGGGAGAGGGAGAGGGAGACCCTGGGAGTGATGGAGAGAGTGTGTGAGAGAGAGGGAGAGGGAGAGGGAGAGGGAGTGGGAGAGGGAGACCCTGGGAGTGATGGAGAGAGTGTGAGAGAGAGGGAGGGAGAGGGAGACCCTGGGAGTGATGGAGAGAGTGTGTGAGAGAGAGAGGGAGTGGGAGACCGTGGGAGTGATGGAGAGAGTGTGTGAGAGGGTGTGAGGGAGAGGGAGACTCTGGGAGTGATGGAGAGTGTGTGAGAGAGAGAGAGAGGGAGAGGGAGACCCTGGGAGTGATGGAGAGAGTGTGAGAAAGAGGGGGAGGGAGAGGGAGACCCTGGGAGTGATGGAGAGAGTGTGAGAGAGAGTGAGGGAGAGGGAGACCCTGGGAGTGATGGAGAGAGTGTGAGAGAGAGTGAGGGAGAGGGAGACACTGGGAGTGATGGAGAGAGTGTGAGAGAGCGAGTGTGACCCTGGGAGTGATGGAGAGAGTGTGTGAGAGAGCGAGTGCGATTCTGGGAGTGATGGACAGAGTGTGAGAGAGCAGTAGAGAGAGCTGAGCCCGTGCTGGGATGGATTAAGCCCCTTTCTGACCCCCATTAACAGGGACCTAGTGGGCTGCCCACAGCTATTGGAGGTGGCTGACCTGTTGTACACAGAGTCTCCGGACTGGAAATGTGTCTACACCTACCTACAGGAACTCTATCGCTGCCTGGTACTGAAAGGTCTCATCAAAACCTCACCGTAACATCTCTGCTCACTCTCCCAGCCCATCGTCTCATGGTGAGAATCTTCACATCACCCAGCCATCCCCTCCATCCCTGATACTGACTCATCGTCCTCCCAACCCAGCCTTATTCAGCAGGCCAATCCTTCTCAACACTAAATGGCCCCTTAAGGATGGAGTCTCTCTTTCTTTCTCTCTCACTCTCACTCTCTCTCTCTGCAAGGGACCCTATTTAAAGAGGAGTCTCTCTCTCTCTCTCTATTTCTCTGTCTCCGTCTCTCTCCCTCTCTCGGTCAGCGAGCCTGCTGAAGAGGCAGGGTGTATATTTGGTGTTGATTTACTTTGAGAGAGGGGCACTGCTGTGTTAATTCCCCTCCTTCCTGTTTTCCCCACTGCCATTCTAACAGCCCTGCTATCAGCTACCGTTCCTCCCGCCTACAATGGTTTCAATCCTTAACTTTGCCCTGCTTTTCCTGCTGACTGAAGGGGAAGACAGCAGAACAGGAGCTGGTTGTGTCTTTTGCCATCCTGCCTGCAACAGGTCTGTGTATTTGTGTTTCAGTGCTCTGCAGGTATGTTTGGCTCTGTTTATCTGAGTGGTCATGTGTGTGTGTGTCTGTGTATGTGTGTCTGTGTGTGTGTATCTCTATGTGTGTGTCTGCGTGTGTGTGTGTCTGTGTCTGTGTGTGTGTATCTCAGTGTGTCTGTGTGTGTGTGTCTGTGTATGTGTGTCTGTGTGTGTGTATCTCGGTGTGTCTGTGTGTGTGTGCCTGTGTATGTGTGTCTGTGTGTGTGTATCTCCATGTGTGTGTCTGCGTGTGTGTGTGTCTGTGTATGTGTATCTGTGTGTGTGTATCTCTATGTGTGTGTCTGCGTGTGTGTGTGTGTCTGTGTCTGTGTGTGTGTATCTCGGTGTGTCTGTGTGTGTGTGTCTGCGTATGTGTATCTGTGTGTGTGTATCTCGGTGTGTCTGTGTGTGTGTGTCTGTGTATGTGTGTCTGTGTGTGTATCTCGGTGTGTCTGCATGTGTGTGTGTCTGTGTATGTGTGTCTGTGTGTGTGTATCTCTATGTGTGTGTCTGCGTGTGTGTGTGTCTGTGTATGTGTGTCTGTGTGTGTGTATCTCGGTGTGTCTGTGTGTGTGTGTATGTGTGTCTCTGTGTGTGTGTATCTCTATGTGTGTGTCTGCGCGTGTGTGTCTGTGTATGTCTGTCTGTGTGTGTATCTCTATGTGTGTGTCTGCGCGTGTGTGTCTGTGTATGTGTGTCTGTGTGTGTGTATCTCGGTGTGTCTGTGTGTCTGTGTGTATGTATCTCTATGTGTCTGCGTGTGTGTGTGTCTGTGTATGTGTGCATCTCTATGTGTGTGTGTGAATCCCTATGTGTGTGTGTATCTCTGTGTGTGTGTCTGTGTGTATCTCTAAGTCTGCGTCTGTGTGTGTGCGTCTGTGGGTCTGTGTGTATCTCTGTGTATGTGTCTGTGTGTGTATCTCTGTGTATCTCTGAGTGTGTCTGTGTGTATCTCTATGTATGTGTCTGCGTGTGTGTGTGCCTGTATGTGTGCGTGTCTGTGTGTGTGAATTCCTATGTGTGTGTATCTCTGTGTGTATGCCTGCATGTGTGTCTGTATCTCTGTGTGAATCCCGATATGTGTGTATCTCTATGTATGTGTCTGTGTATGTGTGTGTCTGTATCTCTGTTTGTGTGTATCTCTGTGTGTGTATCTGTGTGTATCTCTATGTATGTGTCTACGTGTGTGAGTCTGTGTGTGTGAGTCTGCGTGTGTGTGTCTTTGTGTGTGAATCCCTATATGTGTGTATCTCTATGTATGTGTCTGTGTATGTGTGTGTCTGTATCTCTGTTTGTGTGTATCTCTGTGTGTGTAGCTGTGTGTATCTCTATGTATGTGCCTGTGTGTGTGAGCCTGTGTGTGTGAGCCTGTGTGTGTGAGCCTGTGTGTGTGAGCCTGTGTGTGTGAGTCTGCGTGTGTGAGTCTGCGTGTGTGTGTCTTTGTGTGTGAATCCCTATATGTGTGTATCTCTATGTATGTGTCTGTGTATGTGTGTGTCTGTATCTCTGTTTGTGTGTATCTCTATGTATGTGTCTGTGTGTGTGTTTGCGTGTGTGTGTCTGCGTGTGTGAGTCTGCGTGTGTGTGTCTCTGTGTGTGAATCCCTATATGTGTGTATCTCTATGTAGTTGTCTGTGTATGTGTTTCTGTATCTCTGTTTGTGTGTATCTCTGTATGTGTGTGTGCGTCTGAATGTGTATGTCTGTATGTGTGTGTGTGTGTATGTGTCTGGGTGTGCGTGTATGGATTTGTATATGTACCTGGGTGTGTGTGTGTGTCTGTATTGTGTATGTGTGTGTATATGTGTCTGGGTGTGCGTGTATGGATTTGTATATGTACCTGGGTGTGTGTGTGTCTGTATTGTGTCTGTGTGTGTGTCTGTGTCTGGGTGTGCGTGTATGGATTTGTATATGTACCTGGGTGTGTGTGTGTCTGTATGTGTGTGTGTGTGTGTGTATGTGTCTGGGTGTGCGTGTATGGATTTGTATATGTACCTGGGTGTGTGTGTGTCTGTATTGTGTATGTGTGTGTGTATGTGTCTGGGTGTGCGTGTATGGATTTGTATATGTACCTGGGTGTGTGTGTGTGTCTGTATGTGTGTGTGTGTGTGTGTATGTGTCTGGGTGTGCGTGTATGGATTTGTATATGTACCTGGGTGTGTGTGTGTGTCTGTATGTGTGTGTGTGTGTGTGTATGTGTCTGGGTGTGCGTGTATGGATTTGTATATGTACCTGGGTGTGTGTGTGTGTCTGTATGTGTGTGTGTGTGTGTGTATGTGTCTGGGTGTGCGTGTATGGATTTGTATATGTACCTGGGTGTGTGTGTGTGTCTGTATGTGTGTGTGTGTGTGTGTATGTGTCTGGGTGTGCGTGTATGGATTTGTATATGTACCTGGGTGTGTGTGTGTGTCTGTATGTGTGTGTGTGTGTGTGTCTGTGTCTGGGTGTGCGTGTATGGATTTGTATATGTACCTGGGTGTGTGTGTGTCTGTATGTGTGTGTGTGTGTGTGTCTGTGTCTGGGTGTGCGTGTATGGATTTGTATATGTACCTGGGTGTGTGTGTGTGTCTGTATGTGTGTGTGTGTGTGTGTCTGTGTCTGGGTGTGCGTGTATGGATTTGTATATGTACCTGGGTGTGTGTGTGTCTGTATTGTGTATGTGTGTGTGTGTCTGTGTCTGGGTGTGCGTGTATGGATTTGTATATGTACCTGGGTGTGTGTGTGTCTGTATTGTGTCTGTGTGTGTGTCTGTGTCTGGGTGTGCGTGTATGGATTTGTATATGTACCTGGGTGTGTGTGTGTCTGTATTGTGTATGTGTGTGTGTCTGTGTCTGGGTGTGCGTGTATGGATTTGTATATGTACCTGGGTGTGTGTGTGTCTGTATTGTGTCTGTGTGTGTGTCTGTGTCTGGGTGTGCGTGTATGGATTTGTATATGTACCTGGGTGTGTGTGTGTCTGTATTGTGTATGTGTGTGTGTCTGTGTCTGGGTGTGCGTGTATGGATTTGTATATGTACCTGGGTGTGTGTGTGTCTGTATTGTGTCTGTGTGTGTGTCTGTGTCTGGGTGTGCGTGTATGGATTTGTATATGTACCTGGGTGTGTGTGTGTCTGTATTATGTATGTGTGTGTGTCTGTGTCTGGGTGTGCGTGTATGGATTTGTATATGTACCTGGGTGTGTGTGTGTCTGTATGTGTGTGTGTGTGTGTGTCTGTGTCTGGGTGTGCGTGTATGGATTTGTATATGTACCTGGGTGTGTGTGTGTCTGTATGTGTGTGTGTGTGTGTGTCTGTGTCTGGGTGTGCGTGTATGGATTTGTATATGTACCTGGGTGTGTGTGTGTCTGTATTGTGTCTGTGTGTGTGTCTGTGTCTGGGTGTGCGTGTATGGATTTGTATATGTACCTGGGTGTGTGTGTGTCTGTATTGTGTCTGTGTGTGTGTCTGTGTCTGGGTGTGCGTGTATGGATTTGTATATGTACCTGGGTGTGTGTGTGTCTGTATTGTGTCTGTGTGTGTGTCTGTGTCTGGGTGTGCGTGTATGGATTTGTATATGTACCTGGGTGTGTGTGTGTGTCTGTATGTGTGTGTGTGTGTGTGTATGTGTCTGGGTGTGCGTGTATGGATTTGTATATGTACCTGGGTGTGTGTGTGTCTGTATTGTGTATATGTGTGTGTCTGTGTCTGGGTGTGCGTGTATGGATTTGTATATGTACCTGGGTGTGTGTGTGTCTGTATTGTGTCTGTGTGTGTGTCTGTGTCTGGGTGTGCGTGTATGGATTTGTATATGTACCTGGGTGTGTGTGTGTCTGTATTGTGTGTGTGTGTGTGTGTATGTGTCTGGGTGTGCGTGTATGGATTTGTATATGTACCTGGGTGTGTGTGTGTCTGTATTGTGTCTGTGTGTGTGTCTGTGTCTGGGTGTGCGTGTATGGATTTGTATATGTACCTGGGTGTGTGTGTGTCTGTATTGTGTCTGTGTGTGTGTCTGTGTCTGGGTGTGCGTGTATGGATTTGTATATGTACCTGGGTGTGTGTGTGTCTGTATTGTGTCTGTGTGTGTGTCTGTGTCTGGGTGTGCGTGTATGGATTTGTATATGTACCTGGGTGTGTGTGTGTCTGTGTCCTTGTGAAGAGGATTGCACTGTCAGGAAGGTGGCACCAACTGTGCTCTCAACCAGCACCAGCTCAGCAATAACCTGCTCAGTGACGCCCAGTTCGGGTTCCCCCCAGGCCCCACTCAGCTCCTGACCCCATTCCGGCCTTGGGTCACACACACACGGACAAAAGAGCTGGGTTCCAGAGGGGAGGGGAGAGAGGGACAGCCCTTGACCACAAGGCTGCCTTCGATCAAGTGTGGCATCAGGGAGCCCTGGCAAAACTGGTATCCAGGGCAAACTCCCCGCTGGTTAGAGTCACACCTGGCACACAGGAGGATGGTTGCCATTCATATTTGGAGTCACTACCAACTGCACGTTTGGGTGTGTCTGTGTGTGCGTGTGTTTGGGTGTGTCTGTGTGTACCTGTGTTTGGGTGTGTCTGTGTGTGCGTGTGTTTGGGTGTGTCTGTGTGTGCGTGTGTTTGGGTGTGTCTGTGTGTCCGTGTGTTTGGGTGTGTCTGTGTGTGCGTGTGTTTGGGTGTGTCTGTGTGTACGTGTGTTTGGGTGTGTCTGTGTGTACCTGTGTTTGGGTGTGTGTGTGTGTACCTGTGTTTGGGTGTGTCTGTGTGTACCTGTGTTTGGGTGTGTCTGTGTGTAGGTGTGTTTGGGTGTGTCTGTGTGTAGGTGTGTCTGGGTGTGTCTGTGTGTAGGTGTGTCTGGGTGTGTCTGTGTGTGCGTGTGTTTGGGTGTGTCTGTGTGTGCGTGTGTTTGGGTGTGTCTGTGTGTACGTGTGTTTGGGTGTGTCTGTGTGTGCGTGTGTTTGGGTGTGTCTGTGTGTACGTGTGTTTGGGTGTGTCTGTGTGTACGTGTGTTTGGGTGTGTCTGTGTGTACGTGTGTTTGGGTGTGTCTGTGTGTACGTGTGTCTGGGTGTGTCTGTGTGTACGTGTGTTTGGGTGTGTCTGTGTGTACGTGTGTTTGGGTGTGTCTGTGTGTAGGTGTGTTTGGGTGTGTCTGTGTGTAGGTGTGTCTGGGTGTGTCTGTGTGTAGGTGTGTCTGGGTGTGTCTGTGTGTGCGTGTGTTTGGGTGTGTCTGTGTGTGCGTGAGTTTGGGTGTGTCTGTGTGTACGTGTGTTTGGGTGTGTCTGTGTGTACGT
Source organism: Chiloscyllium plagiosum (assembly GCF_037043375.1). Classification (NCBI taxonomy): domain Eukaryota; kingdom Metazoa; phylum Chordata; class Chondrichthyes; order Orectolobiformes; family Hemiscylliidae; genus Chiloscyllium; species Chiloscyllium plagiosum. The sequence goes on along the minus strand of NW_028270362.1, from coordinate 15,970 downwards.
GTGTTTGGGTGTGTCTGTGTGTACGTGTGTTTGGGTGTGTCTGTGTGTACGTGTGTTTGGGTGTGTCTGTGTGTGCGTGTGTTTGGGTGTGTCTGTGTGTGCGTGTGTTTGGGTGTGTCTGTGTGTACGTGTGTTTGGGTGTGTCTGTGTGTACGTGTGTTTGGGTGTGTGTGTGTGTGCGTGTGTTTGGGTGTGTCTGTGTGTACGTGTGTTTGGGTGTGTCTGTGTGTGCGTGTGTTTGGGTGTGTCTGTGTGTACGTGTGTTTGGGTGTGTCTGTGTGTACGTGTGTTTGGGTGTGTCTGTGTGTACGTGTGTTTGGGTGTGTCTGTGTGTGCGTGTGTTTGGGTGTGTCTGTGTGTACCTGTGTTTGGGTGTGTGTGTGTGTACCTGTGTTTGGGTGTGTCTGTGTGTACGTGTGTTTGGGTGTGTCTGTGTGTAGGTGTGTTTGGGTGTGTCTGTGTGTACGTGTGTTTGGGTGTTTCTGTGTGTACGTGTGTTTGGGTGTGTCTGTGTGTACGTGTGTTTGGGTGTGTCTGTGTGTACGTGTGTTTGGGTGTGCCTGTGTGTACGTGTGTTTGGGTGTGTCTGTGTGTGCGTGTGTTTGGGTGTGTCTGTGTGTGCGTGTGTTTGGGTGTGTCTGTGTGTACGTGTGTTTGGGTGTGTCTGTGTGTACGTGTGTTTGGGTGTGTCTGTGTGTACGTGTGTTTGGGTGTGTCTGTGTGTACGTGTGTTTGGGTGTGTCTGTGTGTACGTGTGTTTGGGTGTGTCTGTGTGTGCGTGTGTTTGGGTGTGTCTGTGTGTGCGTGTGTTTGGGTGTGTCAGTGTGTACGTGTGTTTGGGTGTGTCTGTGTGTACGTGTGTTTGGGTGTGTCTGTGTGTACGTGTGTTTGGGTGTGTCTGTGTGTACGTGTGTTTGGGTGTGTCAGTGTGTACGTGTGTTTGGGTGTGTCTGTGTGTACGTGTGTTTGGGTGTGTATGTGTGTACGTGTGTTTGGGTGTGTCTGTGTGTACGTGTGTTTGGGTGTGTCTGTGTGTACGTGTGTTTGGGGAGTGTGTGTGTGTACGTGTGTTTGGGTGTCTGTGTGTGCGTGTGTTTGGGTGTGCCTGTGTGTACGTGTGTTTGGGTGTGTCTGTGTGTACGTGTGTTTGGGTGTGTCTGTGTGTGCGTGTGTTTGGGTGTGTCTGTGTGTACCTGTGTTTGGGTGTGTCTGTGTGTACCTGTGTTTGGGTGTGTGTGTGTGTACCTGTGTTTGGGTGTGTCTGTGTGTACCTGTGTTTGGGTGTGTCTGTGTGTACGTGTGTTTGGGTGTGTCTGTGTGTACCTGTGTTTGGGTGTGTCTGTGTGTACCTGTGTTTGGGTGTGTCTGTGTGTACGTGTGTTTGGGTGTGTCTGTGTGTACGTGTGTTTGGGTGTGTCTGTGTGTGCGTGTGTTTGGGTGTGTCTGTGTGTGCGTGTGTTTGGGTGTGTCTGTGTGTACCTGTGTTTGGGTGTGTCTGTGTGTACGTGTGTTTGGGTGTGTCTGTGTGTACCTGTGTTTGGGTGTGTCTGTGTGTACCTGTGTTTGGGTGTGTCTGTGTGTACGTGTGTTTGGGTGTGTCTGTGTGTACGTGTGTTTGGGTGTGTGTGTGTGTACCTGTGTTTGGGTGTGTCTGTGTGTACCTGTGTTTGGGTGTGTCTGTGTGTACGTGTGTTTGGGTGTGTCTGTGTGTGCGTGTGTTTGGGTGTGTCTGTGTGTACGTGTGTTTGGGTGTGTCTGTGTGTACGTGTGTTTGGGTGTGTCTGTGTGTACGTGTGTTTGGGTGTGTCTGTGTGTACGTGTGTTTGGGTGTGTCTGTGTGTGCGTGTGTTTGGGTGTGTCTGTGTGTACGTGTGTTTGGGTGTGTCTGTGTGTACCTGTGTTTGGGTGTGTCTGTGTGTACGTGTGTTTGGGTGTGTCTGTGTGTACGTGTGTTTGGGTGTGTCTGTGTGTGCGTGTGTTTGGGTGTGTCTGTGTGTGCGTGTGTTTGGGTGTGTCTGTGTGTACCTGTGTTTGGGTGTGTCTGTGTGTACGTGTGTTTGGGTGTGTCTGTGTGTACGTGTGTTTGGGTGTGTCTGTGTGTAGGTGTGTTTGGGTGTGTCTGTGTGTACGTGTGTTTGGGTGTGTCTGTGTGTACGTGTGTTTGGGTGTGTCTGTGTGTACGTGTGTTTGGGTGTGTCTGTGTGTACGTGTGTTTGGGTGTGTCTGTGTGTACGTGTGTTTGGGTGTGTCTGTGTGTACCTGTGTTTGGGTGTGTCTGTGTGTACCTGTGTTTGGGTGTGTCTGTGTGTCCGTGTGTTTGGGTGTGTCTGTGTGTCCGTGTGTTTGGGTGTGTCTGTGTGTACGTGTGTTTGGGTGTGTCTGTGTGTACGTGTGTTTGGGTGTGTCTGTGTGTCCGTGTGTTTGGGTGTGTCTGTGTGTACGTGTGTTTGGGTGTGTCTGTGTGTACGTGTGTTTGGGTGTGTCTGTGTGAGTGTGTTTGGGTGTGTCTGTGTGTACGTGTGTTTGGGTGTGTCTGTGTGTACGTGTGTTTGGGTGTGTCTGTGTGTACGTGTGTTTGGGTGTGTCTGTGTGTGCGTGTGTTTGGGTGTGTCTGTGTGTACGTGTGTTTGGGTGTGTCTGTGTGTGCGTGTGTTTGGGTGTGTCTGTGTGTACCTGTGTTTGGGTGTGTCTGTGTGTACCTGTGTTTGGGTGTGTCTGTGTGTACGTGTGTTTGGGTGTGTCTGTGTGTACGTGTGTTTGGGTGTGTCAGTGTGTACGTGTGTTTGGGTGTGTCAGTGTGTACGTGTGTTTGGGTGTGTCTGTGTGTGCGTGTGTTTGGGTGTGTCTGTGTGTAGGTGTGTTTGGGTGTGTCTGTGTGTGCGTGTGTTTGGGTGTGTCTGTGTGTACGTGTGTTTGGGTGTGTCTGTGTGTACGTGTGTTTGGGTGTCTCCGTGTGTACGTGTGTTTGGGTGTGTCTGTGTGTGCGTGTGTTTGGGTGTGTCTGTGTGTGCGTGTGTTTGGGTGTGTCTGTGTGTACGTGTGTTTGGGTGTGTCCGTGTGTACGTGTGTTTGGGTGTGTCTGTGTGTACGTGTGTTTGGGTGTGTCTGTGTGTACGTGTGTTTGGGTGTGTCTGTGTGTACCTGTGTTTGGGTGTGTCTGTGTGTGCGTGTGTTTGGGTGTGTCTGTGTGTACCTGTGTTTGGGTGTGTCTGTGTGTGCGTGTGTTTGGGTGTGTCTGTGTGTACGTGTGTTTGGGTGTGTCTGTGTGTGCGTGTGTTTGGGTGTGTCTGTGTGTACGTGTGTTTGGGTGTGTCTGTGTGTACCTGTGTTTGGGTGTGTCTGTGTGTGCGTGTGTTTGGGTGTGTCTGTGTGTGCGTGTGTTTGGGTGTGTCTGTGTGTCCGTGTGTTTGGGTGTGTCTGTGTGTCGGTGTGTTTGGGTGTGTCTGTGTGTACGTGTGTTTGGGTGTGTCTGTGTGTGCGTGTGTTTGGGTGTGTCTGTGTGTGCGTGTGTTTGGGTGTGTCTGTGTGTACGTGTGTTTGGGTGTGTCTGTGTGTACGTGTGTTTGGGTGTGTCTGTGTGTGCGTGTGTTTGGGTGTGTCTGTGTTTACCTGTGTTTGGGTGTGTCTGTGTGTGCGTGTGTTTGCGTGTGTCTGTGTGCACGTGTGATTGAGTGTGTCTGTGTGCACGTGTGATTGAGTGTGTCTGTGTGTACGTGTGTTTGGGTGTGACTGTGTGTGCGTGTGTTTGGGTGTGTCTGTGTGTACGTGTGTTTGGGTGTGCCTGTGTGTACGTGTGTTTGGGTGTGTCTGTGTGTACGTGTGTTTGGGTGTGTCTGTGTGTACGTGTGTTTGGGTGTGCCTGTGTGTACGTGTGTTTGGGTGTGTCTGTGTGTACGTGTGTTTGGGTGTGTCTGTGTGTACCTGTGTTTGGGTGTGTCTGTGTGTACCTGTGTTTGGGTGTGTCTGTGTGTACGTGTGTTTGGGTGTGTCTGTGTGTACCTGTGTTTGGGTGTGTCTGTGTGTACCTGTGTTTGGGTGTGTCTGTGTGTACCTGTGTTTGGGTGTGTCTGTGTGTACGTGTGTTTGGGTGTGTCTGTGTGTGCGTGTGTTTGGGTGTGTCTGTGTGTACGTGTGTTTGGGTGTGTCTGTGTGTGCATGTGTTTGGGTGTGTCTGTGTGTGCATGTGTTTGGGTGTGTCTGTGTGTACGTGTGTTTGGGTGTGTCTGTGTGTACGTGTGTTTGGGTGTGTCTGTGTGTGCGTGTGTTTGGGTGTGTCTGTGTGTACGTGTGTTTGGGTGTGTCTGTGTGTACGTGTGTTTGGGTGTGTCTGTGTGTACCTGTGTTTGGGTGTGTCTGTGTGTGCGTGTGTTTGGGTGTGTCTGTGTGTACGTGTGTTTGGGTGTGTCTGTGTGTGCGTGTGTTTGGGTGTGTCTGTGTGTACGTGTGTTTGGGTGTGTCTGTGTGTACGTGTGTTTGGGTGTGTCTGTGTGTGCGTGTGTTTGGGTGTGTCTGTGTGTACGTGTGTTTGGGTGTGTCTGTGTGTACGTGTGTTTGGGTGTGTCTGTGTGTACCTGTGTTTGGGTGTGTCTGTGTGTGCGTGTGTTTGGGTGTGTCTGTGTGTACGTGTGTTTGGGTGTGTCTGTGTGTGCGTGTGTTTGGGTGTGTCTGTGTGTGCGTGTGTTTGGGTGTGTCTGTGTGTACGTGTGTTTGGGTGTGTCTGTGTGTACGTGTGTTTGGGTGTGTCTGTGTGTGCGTGTGTTTGGGTGTGTCTGTGTGTACGTGTGTTTGGGTGTGTCTGTGTGTGCGTGTGTTTGGGTGTGTCTGTGTGTGCGTGTGTTTGGGTGTGTCTGTGTGTACGTGTGTTTGGGTGTGTCTGTGTGTGCGTGTGTTTGGGTGTGTCTGTGTGTACCTGTGTTTGGGTGTGTCTGTGTGTGCGTGTGTTTGGGTGTGTCTGTGTGTACGTGTGTTTGGGTGTGTCTGTGTGTACCTGTGTTTGGGTGTGTCTGTGTGTACCTGTGTTTGGGTGTGTCTGTGTGTGCGTGTGTTTGGGTGTGTCTGTGTGTACGTGTGTTTGGGTGTGTCTGTGTGTACGTGTGTTTGGGTGTGTCTGTGTGTGCATGTGTTTGGGTGTGTCTGTGTGTGCGTGTGTTTGGGTGTGTCTGTGTGTGCGTGTGTTTGGGTGTGTCTGTGTGTACGTGTGTTTGGGTGTGTCTGTGTGTGCGTGTGTTTGGGTGTGTCTGTGTGTGCGTGTGTTTGGGTCTGTCTGTGTGTACGTGTGTTTGGGTGTGTCTGTGTGTGCGTGTGTTTGGGTGTGTCTGTGTGTACGTGTGTTTGGGTGTGTCTGTGTGTACGTGTGTTTGGGTGTGTCTGTGTGTGCGTGTGTTTGGGTGTGTCTGTGTGTACGTGTGTTTGGGTGTGTCTGTGTGTACGTGTGTTTGGGTGTGTCTGTGTGTACCTGTGTTTGGGTGTCTCTGTGTGTGCGTGTGTTTGGGTGTCTCTGTGTGTGCGTGTGTTTGGGTGTGTCTGTGTGTGCGTGTGTTTGGGTGTGTCTGTGTGTGCGTGTGTTTGGGTGTGTCTGTGTGTACGTGTGTTTGGGTGTGTCTGTGTGTGCGTGTGTTTGGGTGTCTCTGTGTGTGCGTGTGTTTGGGTGTGTCTGTGTGTACCTGTGTTTGGGGAGTGTGTGTGGTGCGAGTGTGTGTGTATGTGTGTGGGGAATGTGTTGGGGGTGTGTGTCTGTGTGGGGGGAGTGTCTGTGTTGGGGGGATATTTGTGGGGGGGAAGTGTGTGTGGGGGGAGTGTGTGTCGTTGGAGTGTGTGTGTGGGGGGAGTGTGTGTGTGTGTGTGTGTGGGGGACGGGAGTGTGTGTGTGGGGGGTGGGGGTAGTGTGTATGGGTGTGTGTGTGTGGGGGGTGAGTGTGTGTGGGGGGAGTGTGTGTGGGGGGAGTGTGTGTGGGGGGAGTGTGTGTGGGGGAGTGTGTGGGGGGAGTGTGTGTGGGGAGTGTGTGTGAGGGGGGAATTGTCTGTTGGGGGGAGTGTGTGGGAGGAGTGTGTGGTGGGAGTGTGTGTGTGTGTGGGGGAGTGTGTGTGTGGGGGAGTGTGTGTGTGGGGGTATGTGGTGTGGGGTGGTGAGCGTGTGTGGGGGGGATGAGTGTGTGTGTGGGGCGGGTGAGTGTGTGTGTGGGGGGGAGTGTGTGTAGGGGGAGTGTGTAGGGGGAATGTGTGGGGGGAGTGTGTGGCGGGTGTGTGTGTGGGGGGGAGTGTGTGTGTGGGGGGGGGAGTGTGTGTGTGTGTGGGGGGAGTGTGTGTGTGGGGGGGAGTGTGTGTGTGTGTGTGTGTGGGGGGCGTGTGTGCGTGTGGAGTGTGTGCATGGGGAAGTGTGTGTGCACGTGGGAGTGTGTGTGGGGGGGGAGTGTGTGTGCGTGGGAGTGTGTGTGTGGGGGGTGTGTGTGTGCGTGGGAGTGTGTGTGTGTGTGGGGGGGTATGTGCGCGTGGGAGTGTGTGTGTTTGGGGGGAGTGTGTGTGCGTGGGAGTGTGTGTGTGTGTCGGGGGTGTGTGTGCGCGTGGGAGTGTGTGTGTGTGGGGGGAGTGTGTGCGTGGGAGTGTGTGTGTGGGGGAGTGTGTGCGTGGGAGTGTGTGTGTGGGGGGAGTGTGTGCGTGGGAGTGTGTGTATGGGGGGGAGTGTGTGTGCGCGTGGGAGTGTGTGTGTGTGTGGGGGGGTGTGTGCGCGTGGGAGTGTGTGTGTGGGGGGGAGTGTGTGTGCGCGTGGGAGCGTGTGTGTGTTTGGGGGGGAGTGTGTGTGCGTGGGAGTGTGTGTGTGTGTCGGGGGTGTGTGTGCGCGTGGGAGTGTGTGTGTGTGGGGGAGTGTGTGCGTGGGAGTGTGTGTGTGGGGGGTGTGTGTGCGCGTGTGTGGGGGGGGAGTGTGTGTGCGTGGGAATGTGTGTGTGGGGGGTGGCGTGTGGGAGTGTGTGCGCGGGGGAGTGTGTGTGTGCGTGGGAGTGTGTGTGTGTGGGGGGGAGTGTGTGTGCGTGTGTGTGGGGGGTGTGTGTGCGCGTGGGAGTGTGTGTGTGTGGGGGGGAGTGTGTGTGCGTGGGAGTGTGTGTGGGGGGTGTGTGTGCGCGTGGGAGTGTGTGCGCGGGGGAGTGTGTGTGGGGTTGTGTGTGCGCGTGGGAGTGTGTGCGCGGGGGAGTGTGTGTGTGCGTGGGAGCGTGTGTGTGGGGGGGAGCGTGTGTGCGTGGAGTGTGTGTGTGTGGGAGTGTGTGTGTGGGGGGGGAGTGTGTGTGCGTGGGAGTGTGTGTGTGTGGGAGTGTGTGTGTGGGGGGGGTGCGTGTGTGGGGGGTGCGTGTGTGGGTGGGGAGTGTGTGTGGGGGAGTGTGTGGGGGGGGAGTGTGTGGGGGGAGTGTGTGTGTGCGTGCGAGTGTGTGTGGGGGGTGTGTGTGTGGGGGGTGTATGTGTGCGTGGGAGTGTGTGTGCGTGGGAGTGTGTGTGCGTGGGAGTGTGTGTTTGGGGGAGTGTGTGTGTGGGGGGAGTGTGTGTGTGGGGGGATTGTGTGGGGGGGGGAGTGTGTGTGTGTGAGGGGAGCGTGTGTGTGTGGGGGGAGCTTGTGTGTGTGTGGGGGGGTGTGTGTGGGGGGGGAGTGTGTGTGAGGGGGGAGTATGTTGGGGAGAGTGTGTGTTGGGGGAGAGTGTGTGTGGGGGGGAGTGTGTGGGGGGGAGTGTGTGGGGGGGAGTGTGTGTGAGGGGGGAGTGTGTGTGAGGGGGGAGTGTGTGTGTGGGGGGGAGTGTGTGTGTGTGGGGGGAGTGTGTGTGGGGGAGTGTGTGTGGGGGGGAGTGTGTGTGTGTGGGGGGAGTGTGTGTGGGGGGAGTGTGTGTGGGGGGAGTGTGTGTGGGGGGAGTGTGTGTGTGTGGGGGGGAGTGTGTGTGTGGGGGGGAGTGTGTGTGTGTGGGGGGGAGTGTGTGTGTGTGGGGGGAGTGTGTGTGGGGGAGTGTGTGTGGGGGGAGTGTGTGTGTGTGGGGGGAGTGTGTGTGTGTGTGGGGGGAGTGTGTGTGGGGAGGGGAGTGTGTGTGTGTGGGGGGAGTATGTGTGGGGGGAGTGTGTGTGGGGGGAGTGTGTGTGTGTGGGGGGAGTGTGTGTGGGGGGGGGAGTGTGTGTGTGTGGGGGGGAGTGTGTGTGTGTGGGGGGAGTGTGTGTGGGGGGAGTGTGTGTGGGGGGAGTGTGTGTGTGTGGGGGGAGTGTGTGTGTGTGTGGGTGGAGTGTGTGTGGGGGGAGTGTGTGTGTGTGGGGGGAGTGTGTGTGTGGGGGGGAGTGTGTGTGTGGGGAGTGTGTGTGTGTGGGGGGAGTGTGTGTGTGTGTGGGTGGAGTGTGTGTGGGGAGGGGAGTGTGTGTGAGGGGGGGAGTGTGTGTGGGGGGGAGTGTGTGAGGGGTGGAGTGTGTGTGAGGGTGGAGTGTGTTGGGGGAGAGTGTGTTTGGGGGGGAGTGTGTGTGGGGGGTGGAGTGTGTTGGGGGAGAGTGTGTGTGGGGAGGGAGTGTGTGTGGGGGGTAGAGTGTGTTGGGGAGAGTGTGTGTTTGGGGTGGGGAGTGTGTGTGGGGGGAGTGTGTGTGGGGGGGGAGTGTGTGTGGGTGCGTCTGTGTGTGTGGGGGTGGAGTGTGTGTGAGGGGTGGAGTGTGTGGGGGGGAGTGTGTGTGTGGGGGGAGTGTGTGTGGGGGGGGAGTATGTGTGGGTGCGTCTGTGTGTGTGAGGGGTGGAGTGTGTGTGAGGGGTGGAGTGTGTTGGGGAGAGTGTGTGGGGGGGGAGAATTTGTGTGTGGGGGGGACTGTGTGTGAGGGAGAGTGTGTTGGGGGAGAGTGTGTGTGTGTGTTGGGGGGGAGTGTGTGTATGTGGGGGGAGTCTGTGTGAGGGGGAGTGTGTGTGTGTGTGTGGGGAGTGTGTGTGTGGGGGGGGAGTGTGTGTGTGGGGGGGAGTGTGTGTGTGTGGGGGGAGTGTGTGTGAGGGGTGGAGTGTGTTGGGGGAGAGTGTGTGGGGGGGGAGTGTGTGTGGGGGGAGTGTGTGTGGGGGGTGGAGTGTGCTGGGGAGAGTGTGCTGGGGGGAGTGTGTGTGAGGGGTGGAGTGTGTGTGGGGGGTGAGTGTGTGTGAGGGGTGGAGTGTGTTGGGGGAGAGTGTGTTGGGGGAGAGTGTGTGTGGGGGGAGAGTGTGTGTGGGGGGGGACTGTGTGAGGGGTGGAGTGTGTTGGGGGAGATTGTGTGTGTGTGTGGGGGGGAGAGTGTGTGAGGGGTGGAGTGTGTGAGAGGGGGAGTGTGTGTGTGTGGGATGTGTGTGTGTGAGGGGTGGAGTGTGTTGGGGGAGAGTGTGTGTGTGGGGGAGTGTGTATGTGTTGGGGGAGTGTGTGTGAGGGGTGGAGTGTGTTGGGGGAGAGTGTGTGTGGGGGGGAGTGTGTGTGTGGGGGGGAGTGTGTGTGTGTGGGGGGAGTGTGTGTGAGGGGTGGAGTGTGTTGGGGAGAGTGTGTTGGGGAGAGTGTGTGGGGGGAGTGTGTGTGTGAGGGGGGAGTGTGTTGGGGGAGAGTGTGTGTGTGGGGTGAGTGTGTTGGGGGAGAGTGGTGTGTTGGGGGAGTGTGTGTGTGTGGGGGGAGTGTGTTGGGGGAGTGTGTGTGTGGGGGAGTGTGTTGGGGGAGAGTGTGTGTGGGGGGGAGTGTGTGTGTGTGTGGGGGGCGTGTGTGTGAGGGGTGGAGTGTGTTGGGGGAGAGTGTGTGTGGGGGGAGTGTGTGTGAGGGGTGGAGTGTGTTGGGGGAGAGTGTGTGTGGGGGGAGTGTGTGTGTGAGGGGTGGAATGTGTTGGGGGAGTGTGTTTGTGTGTGAGGGAGTGTGTGTGGGGGGGAGTGTGTGTGAGGGGTGGAGTGTGTTGGGGGAGAGTGTGTGTGGGGTGTAGTGTGTGTGTGTGTGGGTGGGAGTGTGTGTGAGGGGTGGAGTGTGTTGGGGGGAGAGTGTGTGGGGGGATTGTGTGTGTGAGGGGGGAGTGTGTGTGTGTGGGGGGAGTGTTTGGGGGGAGTGTGGTTGGGGGAGAGTGTGTGGGGGGTGTGTGTGTGTGGGGGGGAGTGTGTGTGTGAGGGGGGAGTGTGTTGGGGGAGAGTGTGTGGGGGTGGTGTGTTGGGGGAGAGTGTGTTGGGGAGAGTGTGTGTTGGGGGAGTGTGTGGTGTGTGGGGAGAGTGTGTTGGGGAGAGTGTGTGTGTGGGGGAGTGTGTTGGGGGAGTGTGTGTGTGGGGGAGTGTGTTGGGGGAGTGTGTGTGTGGGGGAGTGTGTTGGGGGAGAGTGTGTGTGTGTGGGGGAGTGTGGTTGGGGGAGAGTGTGTGTGTGGGGGGAGTGTGTGGGGGAGAGTGTGTGTGTGGGGGGAGTGTGTTGGGGGAGGTGTGTGTGGGGGGAGGTGTGTGTGTGGGGGGAGTGTGTGGGGGGGTGTGTGTGTTGGGGGGAGTGTGTGTGGGGGAGAGTGGTGTTGGGGGGAGTGTGTGTTGGGGGGGTGTGTGTGGGGGAGTGTGTGTGTGTGGGGGGGTGTGTTGGGGGGAGTGTGTGTGTGGGGGGAGTGTGTTGGGGGAGTGTGTGTGGGGGAGTGTGTTGGGGGGAGTGTGTGTGTGTGGGGGTGTGTTGGGGGAGTGTGTGTGTGTGGGGAGTGTGTTGGGGGAGAGTGTGTGTGGGGGGGGAGTGTGTTGGGGGAGAGTGTGTGTGTGGGGGGGGGTGTGTGTGTGGGGGGGAGTGTGTTGGGGGAGAGTGTGTTGGGGGAGTGTGTGTCTGTGGGGGGAGTGTGTTGGGGGAGTGTGTGTGTGGGGGGAGTGTGTTGGGGGTGAGTGTGTGTGTAGGGGGAGTGTTTTGGGGGAGTGTGTGTGTGTGGGGGAGTGTGTTGGGGGAGAGTGTATGTGTGTGGGGGAGTGTGTTGGGGAGAGTGTGTGTGTGGGGGGAGTGTGTGTGAGGGGGGAGTGTGTTGGGGGAGAGTGTGTTGGGGGAGTGTGTGTGTGTGGGGGGAGTGTGTTGGGGGAGTGTGTGTGTGGGGGGAGTGTGTTGGGGAGAGTGTGTGTGTGGGGGGAGTGTGTTGAGGGAGTGTGTGTGTGGGGGGAGTGTGTTGGGGGAGAGTGTGTGTGTGGGGGGAGTGTGTGGGGGAGAGTGTGTGTGTGGGGGAGTGTGTTGGGGGAGAGTGTGTGTGTGGGGGGAGTGTTTTGGGGGAGTGTGTGTGTGGGGTGAGTGTGTTGGGGGAGAGTGTATGTGTGTGGGGGAGTGTGTTGGGGGAGAGTGTGTGTGTGGGGGGAGTGTTTTGGGGAGTGTGTGTGTGGGGTGAGTGTGTTGGGGAGAGTGTATGTGTGTGGGGGAGTGTGTTGGGGGAGAGTGTGTGTGTGGGGTGAGTGTGTTGCGGGAGAGTGTATGTGTGGGGGGAGTGTGTTGGGGGAGAGTGTATGTGTGGGGGGGGAGTGTGTGTGTGTTGGGGGAGTGTGTGTGTGGGGGGAGTGTGTGTGTGGGGGGGAGTGTGTTGGGGAGTGTGTGTGTGTGGGGGGGAGTGTGTTGGGGGAGAGTGTGTGTGTGGAGGGAGTGTGTTGGGGGAGAGTGTGTGTGTGGGGGGGAGTGTGTTGGGGGAGTGTGTGTGTGTGTGTGGGGGGAGTATGTTGGGGAGAGTGTGTGTGTGGGGGGGAGTGTGTTGGGGGAGAGTGTGTGTGGGGGGGAGTGTGTTGGGGGAGTGTGTGTGTGTGTGTGGGGGGAGTGTGTTGGGGGAGAGTGTGTTGGGGGGAGAGTGTGTGTGTGGGGGGAGTGTGTTGGGGGAGAGTGTGTGTGGGGGGGAGTGTGTTGGGGGAGAGTGTGTGTGTGTGGGGGGAGTGTGTTGGGGGAGAGTGTGTGTGGGGGGGAGTTTGTTGGGGGAGAGTGTGTGTGGGGGGGAGTGTGTTGGGGAGAGTGTGTGTGTGTGGGGGGAGTGTGTTGGGGGAGAGTGTGTGTGGGGGGGGAGTGTGTTGGGGAGAGTGTGTGTGTGGGGGGAGTGTGTTGGGGGTGAGTGTGTGTGGGGGGGAGTGTGTTGGGGGAGTGTGTGTGTGGGGGGGAGTGTGTTGGGGGAGAGTGTGTGTGTGTGGGGGGAGTGTGTTGGGGAGAGTGTGTGTGGGGGGGAGTGTGTTGGGGGAGAGTGTGTGTGTGTGGGGGGAGTGTGTTGGGGGAGAGTGTGTGTGTGGGGGGAGTGTGTTGGGGGAGAGTGTGTGTGGGGGGAGTGTGTTGGGGGAGAGTGTGTGTGTGTGGGGGGAGTGTGTTGGGGGAGAGTGTGTGTGGGGGGGAGTGTGTTGGGGGAGAGTGTGTGTGGGGGGGAGTGTGTTGGGGGAGTGTGTGTGTGTGGGGGGAGTGTGTTGGGGGAGAGTGTGTGTGGGGGGGAGTGTGTTGGGGGAGAGTGTGTGTGTGGGGGGAGTGTGTTGGGGGAGAGTGTGTGTGTGTGGGGGGAGTGTGTTGGGGAGAGTGTGTGTGGGGGGGAGTGTGTTGGGGGAGAGTGTGTGTGTGTGGGGGGAGTGTGTTGGGGGAGAGTGTGTGTGTGGGGGGAGTGTGTTGGGGAGAGTGTGTGTGGGGGGAGTGTGTTGGGGAGAGTGTGTGTGTGTGGGGGGAGTGTGTTGGGGGAGAGTGTGTGTGGGGGGGAGTGTGTTGGGGGAGAGTGTGTGTGTGTGGGGGGAGTGTGTTGGGGAGAGTGTGTGTGTGTGGGGGGGAGTGTGTTGGGGGAGAGTGTGTGTGTGTGGGGGGGAGTGTGTTGGGGGAGAGTGTGTGTGTGTGGGGGGGAGTGTGTGGGGGAGAGTGTGTGTGGGGGGGGAGTGTGTTGGGGAGAGTGTGTGTGGGGGGAGTGTTGTGTGAGGGGGGAGTGTGTTGGGGGAGAGTGTGTGTGGGGGGGAGTGTGTTGGGGGAGAGTGTGTGTGGGGGGAGTGTGTGTGAGGGGGAGTGTGTTGGGGGAGAGTGTGTGTGGGGGGGAGTGTGTGTGAGGGGGGAGTGTGTTGTGGAGAGTGTGTGTGTGGGGAGAGTGTGTTGGGGAGAGGTGTGTGTGGGGGGGAGTGTGTTGGGGGAGAGGTGTGTGTGTGGGGGGAGTGTGTTGGGGGAGAGTGTGTGTGGGGGGGAGTGTGTTGGGGGAGAGTGTGTGTGTGTGGGGAGAGTGTGTTGGGGGAGAGTGTGTGTGGGGGGGGAGTGTGTTGGGGGAGAGTGTGTGTGGGGGGGAGTGTGTTGGGGGAGTGTGTGTGTGTGGGGAGAGTGTGTTGGGGGAGAGTGTGTGTGGGGGGAGTGTGTTGGGGGAGAGTGTGTGTGTGTGGGGGGAGTGTGTTGGTGGAGAGTGTGTGTGGGGGGGAGTGTGTTGGGGGAGAGTGTGTGTGTGTGGGGAGAGTGTGTTGGGGGAGAGTGTGTGTGGGGGGGGAGTGTGTTGGGGGAGAGTGTGTGTGGGGGGGAGTGTGTTGGGGGAGAGTGTGTGTGTGTGGGGAGAGTGTGTTGGGGGAGAGTGTGTGTGGGGGGGGAGTGTGTGGGGGAGAGTGTGTGTGGGGGGGAGTGTGTTGGGGGAGAGTGTGTGTGTGTGGGGAGAGTGTGTTGGGGGAGAGTGTGTGTGGGGAGAGTGTGTTGGGGGAGAGTGTGTGTGTGGGGGAGTGTGTTGGGGGAGAGTGTGTGTGTTGGGGGAGAGTGTGTGTGGGGAGAGTGTGTTGGGGGAGAGTGTGTGTGGGGGGAGTGTGTTGGGGGAGAGTGTGTGTGTTGGGGGAGAGTGTGTTGGGGGAGTGTGTGTGTGGGGTGAGTGTGTTGGGGAGAGTGTGTGTGTGGGGAGTGTGTTGGGGAGAGTGTGTGTGTGGGGGGAGTGTGTTGGGGGAGAGTGTGTGTGGGGGGGAGTGTGTTGGGGGAGAGTGTGTGTGTGTGGGGGGGAGTGTGTTGGGGGAGAGTGTGTGGGGGGGGAGTGTGTTGGGGGAGAGTGTGTGTGTGGGGGGGGAGTGTGTTGGGGGAGAGTGTGTGTGGGGGGGAGTGTGTTGGGGAGAGTGTGTGTGTGGGGGGGAGTGTGTTGGGGGAGAGTGTGTGTGGGGGGAGTGTGTTGGGGGAGAGTGTGTGTGGGGGGGAGTGTGTTGGGGGAGTGTGTGTGTGGGGGGAGTGTGTTGGGGAGAGTGTGTGTGTGTGGGGAGAGTGTGTTGGGGGAGAGTGTGTGTGTGGGGGGGAGTGTGTTGGGGGAGAGTGTGTGTGTGTGGGGAGAGTGTGTTGGGGGAGAGTGTGTGTGTGTGGGGGAGAGTGTGTTGGGGGGAGAGTGTGTGTGTGTGGGGGGGAGTGTGTTGGGGGAGAGTGTGTGTGTGTGGGGGGAGTGTGTTGGGGGAGAGTGTGTGTGGGGGGAGTGTGTTGGGGGAGAGTGTGTGTGGGGGGAGTGTGTTGGGGGAGAGTGTTGGGGGAGAGTGTGTGTGTGGGGGGGGAGTGTGTTGGGGAGAGTGTGTGTGGGGGGGAGTGTGTTGGGGGAGAGTGTGTGTGTGTGGGGAGAGTGTGTTGGGGGAGAGTGTGTGTGGGGGGGGAGTGTGTGGGGGGGAGTGTGTTGGGGAGAGTGTGTGTTGGGGGGAGTGTGTTGGGGGAGAGTGTGTGTGTTGGGGGGAGTGTGTGTGGGGGGAGTGTGTGTGGGGGGGAGTGTGTTGGGGGAGAGTGTGTGTGTGTGGGGGGGAGTGTGTTGGGGGAGTGTGTGTGGGGGGGAGTGTGTTGGGGGAGAGTGTGTGTGTGTGGGGGGAGTGTGTTGGGGGGAGTGTGTGTGGGGGGGAGTGTGTTGGGGGAGAGTGTGTGTGTGGGGGGGGAGTGTGTTGGGGGAGAGTGTTGGGGGAGAGTGTGTGTGTGGGGGGGGAGTGTGTTGGGGGAGAGTGTGTGTGGGGGGGAGTGTGTTGGGGGAGAGTGTGTGTGTGTGGGGAGAGTGTGTTGGGGGAGAGTGTGTGTGGGGGGGGAGTGTGTGGGGGGGAGTGTGTTGGGGGAGAGTGTGTGTTGGGGGGGAGTGTGTTGGGGGAGAGTGTGTGTGTGGGGGGAGTGTGTGTGGGGGAGTGTGTGTGGGGGGGAGTGTGTTGGGGGAGAGTGTGTGTGTGTGGGGGGGAGTGTGTTGGGGGGAGTGTGTGTGGGGGGGAGTGTGTTGGGGGAGAGTGTGTGTGTGGGGGGGAGTGTGTTGGGGGGAGTGTGTGTGGGGGGGAGTGTGTTGGGGGAGAGTGTGTGTGTGTGGGGGGAGTGTGTTGGGGGAGTGTGTGTGGGGGGAGTGTGTTGGGAGAGTGTGTGTGTGTGGGGGGAGTGTGTTGGGGGAGAGTGTGTGTGGGGGGGAGTGTGTTGGGGGAGAGTGTGTGTGGGGGGGAGTGTGTTGGGGGAGAGTGTGTGTGGGGGGGAGTGTGTTGGGGGAGAGTGTGTGTGTGGGGGGGAGTGTGTTGGGGGAGAGTGTGTGTGGGGGGGAGTGTGTTGGGGGGGAGTGTGTGTGTGGGGGGGAGTGTGTTGGGGAGAGTGTGTGTTGGGGGGAGTGTGTTGGGGAGAGTGTGTGTGTGGGGGGAGTGTGTTGGGGAGAGTGTGTTGGGGGAGAGTGTGTGTTGGGGAGAGTGTCGATTGCACCTACAGCTCGGAGTCTGGATTTGATTTTTTTTCGAGGAGAAAGTGAGGACTGCAGATGCTGGAGACCAGGCCAGGAGAATCGACACTTCGGGCATAAGGCCTTCCTCATTCCTGAAGAAGGGCTTATGCCTGAAACATCGATTCTCCTGCTCCTCGGATGCTGCCTGGCCTGTGCTTTTCCAGCAACACATTTTTCAACTTTGATTTTCTTTTGTTGATTGTCCCTCTCTTTCTCTCTCTCTGTGTCTGTCTCTCTCTCTCTCTCTGTGTCTGTCTCTCTCTATGTGTCTGTCTCTCTCTGTCTGTCTCTCTCTCTTTCTCTCTCTCTCTCGGTCTTCGTCTCTCTCTCTCTCTCTCTCTCTATCTCTCGGTCTCTCTTTCTCTCTCTCTCTTCCTGTCTGTCTCTC